>NC_045155.1:27507452-27679952 GCF_900700415.2 Clupea harengus
TAACACTGAAGAGAGTGATTCAGTAACACTGAAGAGAGTGATTCAGTAACACTGAACAGAGTGAACACTGAAGAGAGTGATTCAGTAACACTGAAGAGAGTGAACACTGAAGAGAGTGAACACTGAAGAGAGTGATTCAGTAACACTGAAGAGCGTGAACACTGAAAAGAGTGATTCAGTAACACTGAAAAGAGTGATTCAGTAACACTGAAGAGAGTGATTCAGTAACACTGAAGAGAGTGCAATAAAGCATTTGTGTTGCACCAATTTCAGTAGAATTACTTCTGAGTTTTGACAGTTTAAAGAGTAAATTTAAAAGGTCTCAGTTTGGACCAAAACCTTTCTAACTGGGGTTAAATTCAACTCTTTCCTAGATTTACATCAGATTTGTATGGTCCACACAGTTAATAATAATCCACATTCTTTGAAAGAGTAAAAAGGTTGGTGATTGGGTAAAATAGCTGCCTGGACCTTGAAAAAGTAAAAAAAAAAGGTCCCTGATTGGGTAAATTATCTGCTGGTTGCTTTTCTTCTCTATCAGACAAACCCTTCCCTCCGACTGATCTGAAGCTGTCTGAAAAGACGCCCAGAAGCCTCTCCCTGAGCTGGACCCCAGGGCGGGACAATAACAGCCCTCTGTCAGGTCAGTGCTGAGGAACTGGCTTTGTCCTGTTTTTGTTGTTTCAATGCTTCTAAAATATAAAAAGATAGATAAATATATAGAAATAACATCAACAACAACAATAACAGTGATAATCATCGTCATTATGATTATGATATAATTATATATCCATTAATGACTTAATTATTGATTTGACCTTTATCTCATTGTATGTCTACTTGACCATGTCCTCGCAATGGATAGCTTACTACACTGAATTTGACTTTTTAAATGTTTGTATATTATTTACTTGACCATGTCCTTTCTCTCTCTCACACAAACTCTCTCTTTCTGTCACTCTGTCTCTGTCTCTCTTTCTCTCTCTCTCTCTCTCTGTCTCTGTCTCTGTCTCTCTTTCTCTCTCTCTCTCTCTGTGTCTCTCTCTCTGTAGGTTTCTCAATTGAATGTGTCTTTTATGTTGCTATATCCACTTGTCTCTCTGTCTAGCTTTCTATATTGAGGTGAAGGAGGAGCAACATGGCAATGGTCACACGTGGGAGGAAGAGAAGCACGTTGATGCTGACATCACTCAGGTGGAGGTCCGACTGCGACCGTACGGCACATACCGCTTCCGGGTCATAGCCGAGAATGAAATTGGGAAGAGCCACCCGAGTGATGAGTCCGAAGCTTACAGTACCCCACCAGCCAGTAAGAACTCTGAAATCCATGCACATGAGCCTATATTATATCTTATAGATGTTATATTCTATATATATATAAAATACAAAAATATAAAATACATTGTATAGTATATAGTATATATTATATATGTTATATACACACACACACAATACATATATATATAAGTATAAGGTAAATGAATGACCTTTTTCTTCTCTTCACTCTTCCCATAGTACCGGAACACTTTCCTAAACATGTTCGGAGTGCATCAACCCACCCTGACACCTTAGTGATCACCTGGGAGGTAGGGAGCTTCCGGCTGTGGGGCCAATAAAAAGGAAATTCCAGAAAGTGATCCCTTATCTGAGCTGGTCCAGGAAGAGAAAGCTAATAATATGGATTTGATTCACAAGGAACACGTCACAATATTACCTACCTGAATCGTGACACCTTACCTGAGAATTTACTTCAGATTAAAGAATCTGCTTAATCAATAAATATGAATAACGCAGAAAACCAATTTACTATGATACCAAAATTGAGTAATTGTTTATATATTAGCAGATAGACATATATGCTGTATGCTAATACTTTTCTGTTATAAATAATAACTCTGTCTTTCAGAAAATGGACAAACGGGATTATTATGGGCCTGACTTTAAGTACAAAGTGTTCTGGAGGCGACCTTTGGAGAGCTCCTGGCACCATCAGATTGTTTCCCACCACCACTGTGTGGTCAATGACACAGAGGCCTTTACGCCCTTTGAGATCAAAGTGCAGGCCGTCAACAGTCTCGGCCAGGGCCCAGAATCTCCACCACGCATCGGACACTCCGGAGAAGACAGTGAGTGAATAACTGCATTGCATCCTAAAGAGATCATGATGACTGATCGTGGTGACTGATCATGATGACTGCGCCACATGCTAGCTTTCTTTGTCCTCTTTATGACAACCTAGGAAACCGTTATCCACAAACTGTGCTAATCTATCTGATCTAGTTCACATGATCTATAGAGAGTTGACATAAAAATACCGTACCAGACATACATGGGCTGCTCTCAATTTCCCTCTTTCTGGTTATCTGTTGCCCCTCCCTCTGCCTGCTTTATCTCCTCTCCCACTCGCAGGCCCCCTGGACGCCCCCACAGGCATCACGGCGGACCCGCTGAATGGCACCGCCGTCTCTGTCAAATGGAACCCTGTGAAACCGGAATCTGTGAGAGGTCATCTCGTTGGATACAAGGTATGTGCAGACCAGTGGCACTGACACCTGCTGACGTACAGACCAGTGGCACTGGCACTGGCACTGCTGAGGCACCTGCACAGAGGAATAGGGCCAGGCTAATGGCTTTCCACAATTCCATCT
Source organism: Clupea harengus (assembly GCF_900700415.2). NCBI lineage: Eukaryota > Metazoa > Chordata > Actinopteri > Clupeiformes > Clupeidae > Clupea > Clupea harengus. The sequence goes on from NC_045155.1 coordinate 27,510,101, forward strand.
CACTGTCCACTTCTCTCTCACTCCTCCTTACTCTCTTTCTCTCTCCCTCTTTTTTGTTTCTCTCCCCCTCTATCGCTTTCTATGTCTTCCTCCCTGCCTTCCTCTCTGTTCATGTCTTTCTTTCTGTCTTTCCCTCCACCTCTTTGTCTTTCTCCATCTCATTCTTATTTCCTGTCTCTCTTTGTCTCTCCCTATCTGTCCCCTTCCTCTCCCTCACCTCTCTCTCTTTCTCTCTCTCTCTCTCTCTCTTTCTCTCTCTGTAGATTCACTTGAAGAGACTGGTCACCCACAGTAGACGGAGGCGCAGGGAGCTTGAGTCCGAGCGGTTGCCAGAGGAAGAGGAAGAGGAGTACAGAACGCAGGAGGTCCGTGGCAACAAGGCAGAGGCGACTGTGGGTGGGCTGCAGTTCTTCTCCAAGTACCTGCTGACTCTCACAGCTTTCAACAGCTTTGGAGATGGACCCCACTCTAAGGCCATTACCTTTGAGACGCCAGAGGGAGGTACGCTCAAGCGTGTGTGTGTGTGTGCACATGTGTGTGTGTGTGTGTGTGTGTGTGTGTGTGTGTGTGTGTGTGTGTGTGTGTGTGTGTGTGTGCGAGTGCACATGTGTGTGTGTGTGTGTGTGTGTGTGTGTGTGTGTGTGCGTGCACATGTGTGTATGTGGGGGCTTGTTGAAGACTTGTTGAAGTCAACTACTGTCTTCAACAAGTCTAAAGGTGTCTTTTGTTTAGGATGTTTTTTTTTGCAAATGCACAATGTCTTGTAAGTTAAGAAACTGATAATGTATTGAGTAAAGGCTCTGATTATCTGCTAAATGTGCTGCTACTGGTGTTCAAACCTCCTCTAACTCTAAGTCTCCATGGTCAACTGCAGCTCCAGGTCCCCCCATCTTCCTTGAGTTTGAGAGCCCATCAGAGTCTGAGCTCAGCCTGCACTGGCGTCCTCCACTCAAGCCCAACGGGAAGCTGAAAGGATACCGGCTTCAGTATAGGGAGAGTGAGTACTGTCCGTCAGTCAGAGATCTCACAGAGAAGACTACCAGTGGATTTGTTTGTAAAGCTTGTTGCAAAACTCTACTGTAAGACTGTATTACTTTAAAATCCTTTTTTATAAAACTCATTTAATAGCTTGTTTAGGTAGTTTCATCATGTTTACATAGGCTGCAAACGGAATTTATTGTTTGGTGATTATAGATTTTCTCATTATCTTTTAACAACCATTTTCCATCCATCTCTGTTCTCTTTGCCTGCAGTCGTGGATGGAAACGGCAGCAGTGTTGTGATGCAAGACATTGATATTTCTGACGCTGACAAGACAGACTTTACAGTGAAGAATCTGAACCCGCACCGATACTACTACTTCTACCTGCAAGGACACACTGCTGCTGGATATGGAGAGATAACCAAAATGAAGGGCGCCACCTTGCTGGACGGAGGTGACATTGCAATTGCAACTTTTGTTCTCGTTGGTTTCAACTGTTTTAAGTAATTTGGCATGAACGCAACACACACCGTCAACTGAGAATTAACAAGGTCCATCTGACATGTCCACAAATTAGATTTTTTTGCACCAAATAATATTAAATAATATGATTTGGTAAGGCAAAGCAAGTGTATTTATATGGCAAATTTCATACACAATTTCATTCAATGTGCTTTACATAAATAAAACTGTTAAAATAAAAGCTTAATAACATGGTGAATAAATAAAGGACAGAATCCATAAATAGAATAAGAACATTATTTAAAAAAAACATACAAAGTACATAAAATAGAATAAAACATTGAGGAAGTAGTGTGTATCTCTTTCGGAGCACTGCACAGAGAACCAAAGAGAAATTGCCCGACAGTATCCATAATAGAATGTGTAATAAAGCCTGACAGCCATTCTCAGATAAAGGTCCGAAACAGAGCCTATCCCTAGACCAGAATACTAGAAAATAGGCCCACCAATCTTTTCGAAACACCGAACAGAGAACTGTAGGGCAATAGTGTGTATACAATCCTTTATACATTCCGCAGTATAACACTGTTATACTCACATAGACCGATTTGTAAGAATCATATCGTTTCATCTGTCTTCACAACTGTCTGTCTTCGATTCCAGCTCCTCCAATCAGCATCAATGTGACGACCGCTGAGAACTATGCCAACCTGAGCTGGGTGCCAGGCGAGAGATCCCGCAACATCCGCTTTCACATCCGATTCATCCGCAAGAGTGGAGGTGGGTGAGGGCGGAGGAGACGAGGGCAAAGCCTTTGGAGAAGAGTGGGCCATTTGTGTCCTACTTGATATTAAGTGCTTTTATTGCATTGTACTTACATAGAATTCAATTCAATTAAATTCAATTTTATTTATATAGTGCCAAAACAATAAAATACATACGTAAAAATAAATACGTAATAATCAATACTGCATAGTACTGATGTTAAACAACAAATCATACAAAAAACATGTTCTAATATAAAAACTCAGTGTACAATTAAGTAAGTATGAATTCTAGTAACTGCATAGTACTGATGTTAAACAAAAAATCATACAAAAAACATGTTCTAATATAAAAACTCAGTGTACAATTAAGTAAGTATGAATTCTAGTAACTGTAGCAGCACTTGACATAAACTGAGGACACCATGGCCCTGGCCTGCCACTGTGAGTTCAGGTGATACTCAGGTGATACTCCTGTGGTCGAAAGCACTCTCGCTGTAACTGGATTTCTGTGTGTAGATGCGCTAGCCGGCGATGAGTGGGAGATCTCAGAACAGCTCAACTCCGACCAGGGCTTCTACCAGTTGCCCAACCTGAAGCCGGGGACTGAGTACCGCCTGCAGGTTGTGCTCAACAACGCCACCTACTGGGAGAACGAGGTCCTGACCAGCGGGCCAGGTACACTGATAAACACTGATGCAGCTGTGCTGCTGTGTCAACACAGGTTCAGAGATTCCTCACACACTCAGCTGTCCTGCTGTGTCAACACAGGTTCAGAGATTCCTCACACACTCTCGTGTCCTTAATGGCTGTTCTCTTGTGTTTTTTTCTCTCACCTCCACTCCTCCTTACTTTTTCTTTCTAATCCTTTCTTTCTTTCCTCTCTCTGGTTCTGTCATCTTTTATCCTTTCATCTCTCTGGTTCTGTCATCTTTTCTTCTTTCATCTTCTTACTTCTCTTCTCTTCTCTTCTCTTCTCTTCTCTTCTCTTCTCTTCTCTTCCTCCCTCTGTCTCTGTCTTCTTGTGACTCCTCTTTTTACCCATCTTGTCCCCTATTTTATCCCTCTCCTCTCCTCTTGTCTTCTCTCCTCTGTACTCTTCTCCCCATCTCTTCTGCTCTCCTCCCACTCATCCCCCTCTCTCTCTCTCTCTCTCTCTCTCTCTCTCCCTCTCTCTCTCTCTTTCTCTCTCACAGAGCTGTCTGAGGTGCATAGTAATTTTGCAGCTCAGGGCTGGTTCATCGGCCTCATCAGTGCCAGTTTGCTGCTGTTGCTGATCCTGCTTATCCTCTGCCTCATCAAGAGGAGCAAGGGGGGCAAGTACTCAGGTAACACATCAAACAGGGGGGCAAGTACTCAGGTAACACATCAAACAGAGCAGGGGGGGGAGTACTCAGGTAACACATCAAACAGGGGGGCAAGTACTCAGGTAACACATCAAACAGAGCAGGGGGGGTCAAGTACTCAGGTAACACATCAAACAGAGCAGGGGGGGGTCAAGTACTCAGGTAACACATCAAACAGAGCAAGGGGGGGGGAGTACTCAGGTAACACATCAAACGGGGGGTCAAGTACTCAGGTAACACATCAAACAGGGGGGCAAGTACTCAGGTAACACATCAAACAGAGCAGGGGGGGGTCAAGTACTCAGGTAACACATCAAACAGAGCAAGGGGGGGGGAGTACTCAGGTAACACATCAAACGGGGGGTCAAGTACTCAGGTAACACATCAAACAGGGGGGCAAGTACTCAGGTAACACATCAAACAGAGCAAGGGGGGGGGAGTACTCAGGTAACACATCAAACGGAGCAGGGGGGGGGGGTGAAGTAATCAGGTAAAACATCAAAAGGGGCAAGGGGGGGGGGGCACAGACTCCACCAGAGAGGGACGTTGCCCTCCTCTCCCCCGGCACGGTGCGAGGGGGGTGGCAAACTCCCCACACACACACACATGTGCATGCCCGAACACACACACACACACACACTCAGTCACTTACACACACACACACACACACTTACAAACACACATACACACACACACACACACACACACACTCATGCACTCACACACGCATTGTCATGAGCACAAATACATGCCCTCACACACACTCTAGATTTTGAACATGCTCTCTCCAGCACACACACACAAACAAACACATTCATGCACACACACATACATTCACGAATACATGCAAACATACATGCATACATACCACTTCAGTTCTTACAGCACCAAATCCATCCTGACAGACATGTTTGTGTCACACCAGCGCTACTGTATGGAGATACCAGACAGTGGCGCCTGTAAAAGCCCTACTCTCCTCTCTATGGAGATACCAGACAGTGGCGCCTGTAAAAGCCCTACTCTCCTCTCTATGGAGATACCAGACAGTGGCGCCTGTAAAAGCACTATTCTCCTCTCTTCCAGTCAAAGACAAAGAAGAGGGACAAGGGGACTCGGACGCCAAGCCCATGAAGGATGACGCATTCGGGGAGTACAGGTCAGTGCAGCCAGGTGTAAGTGCTTGGTAAAGCAGGCATAATTGATCTTGTGTGGACCTGGCTTAGGCCCAGGCCCTCTAAATGGTGATGGCATAATAAAACACTGCAAACAAGGTATCAACACACACAGCAGACACAGAACCAGTTGTTGTGTTGAATATCATTCAGATATGTCTTTTTTTTATCTGGAAAACATTTACATTTTACAATTACATTTACAAAATCAGTACTGCATTCCAAATTCAAAATACTGGAGAGCGTTGTCTGCCCCCTTCCCCTCCTTCCCAGAATCAAAGCTCACACGGGTTGCCAGACTGAGGACACTCAACCTATAAAAGCGAGCGCAAGACAAGCTCAACATTACACTTTGACAATGGCAAGCGACGAGTCCTACACTATAAGAAGATCAGCTGACGTATATGTTTGCAGTGTTTCTATTGTTTCCAAATTCTAAACCAGCTCGTATTAATTTTTTTTGTGTTCTTATTTTTCAGTGTTAGCTAAATACATGGCTGGCTATGTACGTTTGCCAAAGCTAAGCCTGTTATCCCGTAAAAAATAAGCCCATTGCTCCGAAAACACACTGGACTTGGAGTAACTTCTTTCCAGGCCAGATAACGTTCACATCTATTTTGGATTAGTAGCCTACTGTTCTTCCTTGTTGCAGCCCGATGCAGATCTCAGTTATGAAGTGCCCTCACCAGAGTCAAGTAAGGCCAGTGAGGGCTGGTCAGGTGCCGCTGAAAGGAGAGGCAGAGGGCGGAGAGGATGAGCTAGAGAGAGGAGCAGAGAGAGGAGGAGTACAGGTCCTAGTGGTACAAGAGGCAGAGGATCTAGAGGAAGAGCAACAGAGAGACGAGAAAGTGCAGGTCCTGCATACCTGTCAAGTTAACATGACTGAAATCCGTGAGGTCAGTGATTAAAATCCGTGGAAATATCCATGAGCCATCCCCACCGCCCGCACATACACATAAAAGATAACACATGCAAGCATATTGTTACATTTGCAAGGCATTTTGTAAACAGGTCTGGTTCACCCCGAGATAAGAAGTTGTTGAGTGATGCTGAATATTGAAACTTTGTTGACTTTAGTCGCCTGAAACCGCTACACAGACATAGTGACCTGCACAGAGCATAAGATTTAGTGAGATCCGTGCGATTCAGTCACGTACGTGAGACATGTTGAAAATTCATCAGTCTCGCAGACTAAAAACGAGACTCGACAGGTATGGTCCTGGTCCAAGACACAGAGGACAATGAGGAAGAGCCAGAGGAAGAACAACAAAGAGAGGAGAGAGTGTTTAACGCTGAAAAATTTGACCGCATCCATTTATTGGCACAAAATTCAATAAACTATTCTAAAACATAGATAGCAATACATTAGCGTGTACTAGCATTTCCCAGCATTTCAATACATTAGCGTTTTCTAGCATTTCTTTTAGATGCATCTCCAACATTTACTCGCATCTCTGGTCATGCAGCTTTCTAGAAGAAGGCAGAATCAAACATTATCTCTGTTGGTCCAGTTTGTTTGCTTACTTCCATGTAATCCATCCATCGTGCGCTGTGTTCGTGTTCTTGTCTGGCAACCCGAGGTGTCAGAATGGTACTGGAGAATTGGGCATTGTGCAGAATCCCACTCCGGAACAGACATTTTAAAAGGAGAATATACTGGCTGTAGCACTGTGGTCGGAGAAGCCAGTATTTCAATGTTTTAGCATGTTTCATTAGTTTCTGATGACACATCATATTACTTTAATACCTGCAGTATTACATACTGGTCCTTTAACTCAAGCTGCATACTCAGCAACAACTTGCTATCGAGTTTTGTTGTAAACCTGTTTGGGTGCATGGTCAACCACTAAGTGAGCCCTGCAACTTACTGCAGTTCAAAAGGGTCTGAATGATTAAGTGATCATGTATTTACATCATGTGTCCATTCCCTTCAATGCTCTCACATGGCAGATCGTTGGAAAGGTATGTAATAGTACTTAGTCTCTCGCGTCACCATCTTACAAATTGTCACATATATTCTGTGTAAAGTTTGTGTGAGAGTGTCCCTCGTTCTTCAATTCTTCAGTTTAATTTCTAATATTCTCTTTCTCTCCCTCTCTCTATCTTTTTTCTCTCTCTCTATTTTTCCTGCCTCCCTCTATCTTTCCTTTCATTTTTTTATTCCCCACCCCCTCTCTTTCCCCCTTCTCTTTCTCTCTCTGTTTCTTCTCTCACAGTGACAATGACGAGAAGCGTACGGTGAGCCAGCCCTCTCTGTGTGTGGAGAGCAAGCTGGGGAGCGAGGACAGCCTGGCGGAGTACGGTGACAGTGTCGACATCCAGTTCAACGAGGACGGCTCCTTCATCGGCCAGTACAGCGGCCGCCGGGATGTTCCTACTCAGGGGGGCCACGAAAGCTCCGGAGCCACCTCCCCCAACAACATGCCCCCGCAAAGTATTAGTTTCAACAACTCTGTGACTGGCATCCTGGACCGTTCGAATTAGACAGGTCTTGGGACAACCAGACGTTCTCATACAGTTACATAACATAATGTCCACCCCCTAGTGGTGAACTGAGGGACTGACACACACAAATCCATTGACTTTGACGTACCAAAATGATCCGATGACACTGCCTGAGTCACATTAGTTCTCATTCTCTACACTACTCTAGGACTGACTGCCAGTAAGACATAAAGGGACTGCATGTCCATGATTCCAATTTTACTGCCTGTGATGTCATTTCAAACTGACAGACTCATAAACCTGACACACACACACACACACACACACACACACACACACACACACACACACACACACACTTACAAACACACAGTCACTCACATTCAGATAAAGGGATAAGTGACATATGCCTATACCATGGCATCTACCCAGTAGTCACTGGACATAACTTTCACGTGCAACATTCCACCTTTGCATAATAAGATGACGTATCCTGCAAACTGTTTACAGGGCTCGCCTGTCTCTCTCCGAGTTTACAGACGTGTGTTGCGTGAGTGGCGTCTCAAACCCTGTGCTCAACCTGTCCTCACTGCCTCCTTCCCACAGTAGCCTGGGTACTCTCACCAGTGTTCACTGGAGAGCTCCATAGTTAAGCATATAACCAAGTCTCAGTGTTTACCACTCTATTGACTGAAAGGACCAACTTGAGGAGGACAGGAGCTGGACACAGGGGGAGGGAGAGAGAGAAGGAAGGAGGGATGAATGGGTGTGTAGCGGGAGAGAGGAGAGAAAAGGCTGAGTCCTCTGGTTCAAAAACGACATATGTACATGATCAGAATGACCAAGCTGAAGACAGGGATAAAGTTTATACTAAAGGGAATAGAATGAGAGCAGTTTCCTTTCTTACCTTTTTTTTTTTTTTCTTTCTTTCTTTCTTTCTTTCTTTCTTTCCTCCTTTCATTTTCTTTCTTTTGTTGCCCAAAGAGTCTCCATTTATGGCAAAAAAAACGCCATATATTGTATGTCCTAATTTAATCATGATATTTTTGTGTGATTTGTGCTTTTATTTTTGTAGAATTGAACATTTAATATATCATGTTGGTTATATGAATGGTTTTATTACAATGAAATGTTCTTTGTTGCTTTGCCTTTGTGCTTTTTCTCATTTTTTGAGTTATTGTATACATTTTATATGTGTGTGTGTAGATACAGTGTGTACCTTTCTTTACAGTCTGTCCTTTTGTGCCTATATGGAAGAACCAGAACCGGGCCATTTGAACAATTCTATCTTATCAGATATTTCCCTACATGCATAGAAGATTATTTGTCAGATATTTCCCGACAGAAATTGAACAAATGTTCTGTTTTCATTTGTGACATCTAAACTTAACTTTTAATCTTCCATACGGGTGTTGTACTACTACTTGTGAAACCTTTTAATCAGGAAGCGTAATCATTCCATCATTGCCAGTGTACTGTTGCTATCATGAGCTGATCCTTGTGATTCTGTTTATTTAAAGTCACAGTGTTCTCTATGCCTTATCTAAAAATTGTCAGTTCAAAGTTGTCACTTAGCAACCCAGTGGTTGCTGTTACACTTTTGACAAATGGTCAAGTTTCTTTTTCAAGTCTCCAGTCGTTGTGGTGTCGCTCCTGAGCTGTAACTCTTTTCCGTGGCCATCTTTCGCTGTCTCGTGTGGCATTTTAAACACCAGTGAACGTTTACTCTCCTACGTATATTACTCCAAGACTGCAGGCTATCTCTATCTTACTGCCCTGTAGTGCTAAAGCTGTAACAGTATTAATACTGCCCTGTAGCGCAAAAGTAATGTATTGCCTTACAAAAGAGTTTTCATGTGGCTACTAATCCTTATGAATGCTTCTGACTAACCCATTACGTCATTCGTTTGCGTAACGTAAACATGCACTTGCATTTGTGTCAACTCAATCGCAATGGTGCAGGTTCAATCCTATGGACAATGTACTAGTCATTAATACACACACATAAACAGCGATGTCGGTCAATCAATACATATCTGGCTCTGTAAAGGCAACTGTGATACTCCAGTTAATAAGGTTCTTTTTCAATCCATATTAATCCTACTGTCGTTAAGGTCATACACGTTTTTGTGTGAGCAATTCTGACTTCATGTGCAAAACCAATGAAATTGCCCATGCTTGACAAAAACAGGTGTCTTTTAACAATGGTCGATGTTGAATTTTTTAGCTCATGCCAAACCCCAATACAAAATTTGGTCTGTTCAGAAAAAAATCTCAAACATGGTTTGATTAATGGCAGTGAGGTCGTTTTTGCTTTTTTAATGAAGGAGACTAAAGGAGAATAAAGGGAGGGGAGGGACGAGAGAACGAAAGATGAAGTGTCACTTTCTGAATGTAAATAAACCTTAACGATTGTCATTTGGCATTTCAATTATTTTACAGCAGTATATTTCTTTTCTTATTTTTTTTTATACCTACACTCATGTTTTTAGAGTTTATTTATTGATATTTCAGTGTCACCAGACTATTTGAATTTCAATCGTTTTTGCCTTGTAGTAAAAATAGACGAATAGAAAGAATAGAAAATAGTGAAAAAAGATAGAAAAAAACCTCCCCCCCATCCCCAGTCATTTTACCATAAAAGATAAGTAAACCATCACAAGCAACTGTCATGAACAAATAACTTTAAAAAATAAATAAAAATGATAAATGAACCAATGCTGAATATGAATGAAGTGCATTTTATGCAAGGTCTTTAACGAGTCCGGAGGGGAAGAGAGAGCCTGCAAGGAATGGCGAACCCATGGTAGACTCTTGCAGCATGGGGATAGAGCCGTCACTGTAATGCTGTAATGCAGTGTAATGTTTTGACAGTGAACCCATCCATATGTCTTGCGTTGTGGGCAGCGAGGCTTTACGGAGCTGTCCAGTGTTATTGTGAGGCATGCATTATGACACATGCAAACTACAAGAGCGCTGTAAACAAAGCTTTCCCTCATGCTCCCCAGTGATACCCTCACCAACGACCCACTGGTTACAGTCAGATGCATGATAAACAAAAACACCATAGATTCAGTCAATATTAATGTAGCTCTCAAAAGCATTTTAAAATATATTTTCATATGATGTGAATTTGTTATCCCGAACCGGTGGGTCTTTGGTGCACTTTCAATTCTGAAAGGGCCAGGTGTTGATCTCTGTGGGATGCCTTCGCTGCTCTCCCCTCCCTTCCTGACACAGTTTTTTCTTTTTGGTATGTTGATACTGTATGTAACTTTCTTCCTATTGCCGCCTTGTTTTTTGAATATAAACACAGAAAAAAAGACAATAAAAAATGGTTGGAATTAAAATTTTAAAAGAATAATGACAGCCTCTACGAACCACAGATACAAAATGTCTGACAAGAGATTACAGGGACAGAGGGACTAAGACAGAGGCTGTGGTGAAAAAAAGAGTTTGGGTCGGGAAACTGGTGATGCTGCCACAATGGTGGTGACTGATGTTGGGAGGAACCAGTTTGTTGTGGGGAAAGGGGAACACAGGTGGCCTGTTTGCCCCTGTAAGTGTGGCCTGTTTGCCCCTGTAAGCGTTGCATCCGGTCCTGGGTGGCATTGTACCTGCTTATTGCATCATGTGCTGTATCAAAATACACAATAAACTAAATAAATGGAATACGCAAACCCTCAAACTTGGCTTTGGTTTTTAATACTTAGATAAAACTGTGAATTTGTCATGTGATAAACTGTAACTTGCAGAGGCCTTCAGATATTACATTTCTTTTCCTGTATTATAAGTACCCGGAGCCCCCTAAGGGTGATAGTGAGAATTACCCGCAGGCCACTGTAATGTTTCCTTTTAGTGAGAACCTCTCATTCTCAAGTATTTGTGTACTTTCGTTGATTACATAGCCAATGCTTATCATTAAGCCGTAAAACTATATCTGCATATTTAATTCCAAGTTCAAAGACAGTCAAATTCTATGAGCTGATCCATGTCGTTGCCTTGCATGTTAGAGGCAAATACACCAGGAGCAGTGGGATGGCAAAAGGTTTGTGAGGTAATTCAAAATATAGGCTATTTGTTTAATTTTAATTTTTAAAAGTTTTAAAAGTTTTTTTAATGTTTTCCCCTCTGGTGTGGGCGAGACCTAATAGAGTGTGGGAGTCGTTAAGCTTGGTGGTGCTAATGCCGAAGCGATCTCTTGTAAACCACATTTAAATTTCAAATAAGGTAAACAACTATCCCAATCATGATTTTCTCTACTAGTCCCTCCAGGGTGGCTTCACATCAGCCTTGAGTTGGCTGGTTGATGGTGGTACACAACTAAGGTGAAGGCACCCATCCACTAATAACATAGTTGTGTAGCTAGCACTCCCAGGTAAAAACAAAGTGTATTTTAGTGAACTAAAAATGTACTTTAATACTATAAATATATATAGATATATATATATGAAATAATTGTGTATATTGAAGTACATTTCTAGCACACTATTGTTTTTTGTGTATAACTGTAATAAATATATATTACAACTGTACTAATTACAAGCACATTTCTACCTCAGTAGTACTTCAGTGTACTTAATATAATAATAATAATTGGCACTAATACGAGGTTTGGTGTATTCACATAAAGCATACTACCCCAGAAATATACGGAAGTGTTTTATTAGTTACTGTGTGCTTCGAATGCTTCGAATGCTAAAGCCTAAATTCAATTCTAGTGGATTTTCATAGGTTTATGCTATCATCAAGTTCAATTTCAGTGGGTTTTCTAAACACTCAGCGCCAGAGCCCAGTGAATTCACTAAGATCAAGTGGTAAACCTCCTACTAAAAGAGCCCTATGGCCTTGTTTTGCTAGGAGACTGAAGTCATAGGGCCCTGCTATGAGGTTAACCACTTAATCGAAGTTAACTCACCCAGGTTTGTCACTAAACCACACCTGGAAAACCCCTTTAGGTAGTACTAAATGACACAGACGTTACACCTTTCATGGAACCATTTCATCTCTCTCTCACACGCACACAAACACACGACATTTAATCAAAATAGCTCACGGTATGCTAAACCGACTTCATGACATCAGCTTCCAACTTATCACTGTTAGACGGACACAAATATGCATTGCATTCACATCGTGAAAACGTTTATTGCATGAGTATTATGTTCCTATATAATTCATAACGTATCAAAACAATAAATGAGCCAACAACCTTAATTCGATGAATTACGCACCGGAGCCGCTCAGCCTTGCGTTTCAGCGCCCAATCACAATCTATTTGACATGACTATGCCCGTATTACCTACGTTGTTCCCGTGTTCTGAATGCGGCCCAACAACTAGGGCTACGTTATGCCTCACTATGGAGCCAATTAGTTTCAAAGTTTATGGCACTATGACGTACCAAGGCGGATATGATAACCTAGCAGATATAAAACCCACATTGGGCACATCATATAGTCTCTGAAATGATGCTGATAGTTTGTTTACATTTGAGTAGTGACGACTGATGGAAATCGTTATAATAATAATCAATTGACGGCGTGGAGCATGAAATATCGGTGGTCCCGCAGGAGTGGGTTATTCGTGAGAGACTCCTGCAGTAACGCACATCAGCAGAGATGTTCATGGTGAGTAGGCTACCCCTTTCTCAGGTTTGGCTACACACGGCGCAAATATTTAAAATATCAAAGCGATATCAGGTCTCATTTAAATACATAGCAATATATAGTAATGGATTTACTCTCGTATCTTTTGGTGCATATTGAATCGTGTCTGGTGTGTATGCTAACAGTAATTTGTCTGCGCTGGAGATTTACGTACAATTTACGCAACTTTTATCTTATGTTTTGTGCTCCTCTCTTGCAGTTCTACGTTGCGGTCTCCTTCGCAGCTCTCTCAGCTGTGCCATCCTCTGGCCAGCACTCGGCTCAAACATATCCCAGGAAAGATGCTGAGACGGGGGTGCCAGTGACCTGTGATCAGTGTCCCCCGGGGACGTGTGTTGGATCCCACTGTTCAAAGCATAAGCCCACCCTCTGTCTGCCCTGTGGCAAGTCTCGTTTCACGGAGTACTGGAACCACTTAGAGTGGTGCCTGGTGTGTGATACCTGCACTGAGGGCCAGGAAGAGGTTCATGGCTGTAACGCTACACACAACCGTGTGTGCCGCTGCAAGGAGGGGTACTTCTCCACCTTTGACTTCTGCCTGAGGCACGCCGTCTGCTCACCAGGGAAAGGAGTACAAACCGCAGGTAAGACACACACACACACACACACACACACACAGACACCTGTCACTCACAGACCTCTCATACACACACATACACCCATGCTGCCTGTCAGGTGTTAAATAGTTCATGTCCTGGTGACACACACACAAATACACACCCATGCTGTGTTAATTGGTCATGGTTAAAGTGTCAATGGTTCATGTCCTGCTGAGTCACAAGCTGTTGTTAACGGGGGCCGTGGTGTGTGTCAGGAACGCGGGAGCGGGACGTGGAGTGTGCGCAGTGTGTGGAGGGCTTCTTCTCCAACGTGTCCTCCAGCACTGCCGCCTGCCAGCCCCACTCAGGTTGTGCTGACAACCAGACGGTCATCCCTGGCAACAGAGATCACGACACCTTCTGCTCCTCCTGCAAGGCCAACAGCGTCCACCCACAAGGTGAGTGCACTCCAGGCAGATAGAACCCATAACGCCAGCACGGCTCCACCGGTCCACAACCGGCTTTCCTCTGAAGCGGGTGTTGTCCACAGCCAGTTCTGCTCTTGCATGGGTCTGGGCCACGACCGGCTTTAGTCTGGTGCGGGTTCATTCGGTACACATACAGCTTAGCTAGATTTAGGCTGTGAGTGAAAGCAGTAGGTGCTTCACTTTAAAGTTGGTGCTCATAGTAACAAAAGTCATAATTGTTGACCACTTTAAGTCGTAGTTAAAGTTTTTGCTATGTATGGCAGTCACTTAAGAAACCTGAGGCATGAGACTGTCCGTGGTGTTAGCCATGACATTAGTGTCTGAGTGTGTGTGTGTGTGTTCCTCTTTCAGACATTAAAGTGTGTAACCAGGAGATGGTGCGGTTGGTTCTGGACCGGCTGCACTCGGACAGGCAGACCCAGAGGCTGCTGCGGGTTCTGAGACGTGTAAACCGGGTGGGTTCCGCGGGCCTGGGGCTGCAGGAGCTGCTGGATGTCCTGATTGCAAAGAAGAGCCAGTCAGGCCCGGAGGTCCTGCTGGACGTACTGGACCGAGCCCGGCTGCTCCGTTTACATCACGACATCACCAAATGGTTCACAGTGCATTGCTCCATATAGCACAGCCTCCACCTCATTCACTATGTGTATAAAAGATTACATATTTAATGCATAACAAAGGTTATAGTTACATAGTTTATTTATTTTTTGTATGCAGCAGAGAAATAATATATTTCACTCCATAATTACATATAATGACAGGGAAATGTTTCATTTTTTTAATATGTTTTATTCACACATATATATATACCAGTGTTGCATACATAAAATGATGGTTAAATGTCTTATTAGAAATATTATATATATACATTTAACCATCATTTTATGCATGCAACACTGGTTTGATGAAGTTCTGTGTTTAAAAGGCCTGTCTCCACTTCGAGGTGTGCACCCTCTGAAGGTTGAGTTAACTCTTATTGGTGAATTATGCCCATGAAGGAATCAGAGGTCTTGTGTTTGTGTTAAAAAGGCCGGTCTATACTCGAGGTCTTGTGTTTGTGTTAAAAAGGCCTATCCATACTCGAGGTTTCGAAGAACTATGGAATTATAGAATCATGAAGAATTTTGCTGATACCAAAGACTCTGCCGGGAATCATTATTTTATTAGAGAAATTTTGACCACATTAGTCATATATATATTTTGAATAAAACCTCTAAGTAAGAGTTCCACTGCATCCCTGTCTGCTGCCTCTGTCTGTCTCTCTCTGTCTTGCCCCGTCAAAGTTGTCTCACGTCAGGTTTTCTGATGTATGATGTATGCCATCTATGGTGCTTTTCATGTTGCGTAGAGCATCGGTTCCCAAACTGGGGTACGCGAAGTGGTTAAGGGGTACGCGGGGAGACAATTTCCGCGATAACGGAAAACGGACAGAATTACCCTTTGAAACAGAATTGCAACTTTCAGACGGAAACATCATTTTGTGCATCAAAATCGCCCAAATTCCCCTGTATTTTGCCCTGCAAGGCTGTATTTCTTTCTACTTAACACAACAACGATCGCAACGATGAACAAGCATTAATTAAAAAACAAAACCACTGAGAAAATGTCACGTCTGTGCTGAACTCCGCTCTGGCCACGCCCCCCTGTCCAACGGCCTGTTAAAATTAATTCGCTTATCCTCCTAATCGCCTGCAAATAATGTTTTTTTTTGTCTTCTCTGTTGATGGCTGGCAAACAACAACCTTAGAAGGTTTGGGTCAATTGTGGCACATATTATTCACTCATTTTAAGCCATCAATCTACCTCATGGTGAACAAAATGAGGCAAAACGAAAACGAAAAAAAAAAACGGAATTCACCTAAAAGGTGAAAAGGATTTATTTTTTTTTCAACTGGGGGGGGTGTACGTAGCTGGAGATTGAATGTCTGAAGGGGTACGGGACTGTAAAAAGTTTGGGAACCACTGGCGTAGAGTGACTGAGAATAGGAGTGAAGGGGAATACCATCCAGACCTCTCACTGTCCAATAACACTGTTATGGTAAACTTACGACTCTTACGAGTTTTCTTGAAGCTGAATCACACACATCGGTTTTATACAGATTTGTACCTGTCAGATGAATTCCCTACAGTCGAAAACATGGACCTGCAAGTAGTTCCACCACCAGCCACAGACAATATCCACCCTTCATTCCTGTCTGGTCCTTAAGGTCTCGCGATAGAATATTTGTTTACCCCCGAGTGCGCGCGGGCTCTGGCTGGCCGTACTTTTCATATAGCAAGTTAGCCCGGTATTTTTCTTCCAACTTCCAATGTCATTATTTGGACCGTTGCATGTAATACTAAGGTGTATACGTATGTATTAGTATTATTTGTAGTCTCTAAAGGGATTCTGAGCGTTGTGCCTTGCAAACGAACCACTGGAAACGGAGACGCAAGATTTAGCTAGCGTTAGCTCGCTAGCAAGCAAGCTGCAGCTCAAAGAAGCTTGCTAACCATTTCAAGGCCAGCATTTTTTCTTTTAAATAGGACGTTGTTGTTTTCACAATGGGCTATCTAAAATTAATCGAGATAGAAAATTTTAAATCTTATAAAGGCAGGCAAATTATTGGACCTTTCCAGAAGTTTACTGCCATCATCGGACCTAATGGATCAGGTATGAACTTCACTAGCTAAATCCAACCTTACGGCTAGATAGAACCGAGGGATAATAAATTCAGACCGTGGACTTCCTTGTTGCCTGTTAGGCCTTGTAGCATTTTAGCTATGTAGCTAGCCTCCTAATGTGTTGCGTTAGGTGAAGTTATTGACGAACTGGTGTAATAGTGTTGTACTGCAACATTGGGTAAAGTTTTGACTAACTCTGAGAATGGTGAATTAAATTAGTGAAGAGAAATTGACAGTGCATGTGGGCTAACGATCATGGTGACATGAATCAACATTGGTGTAGAAACGTTATCAACACTGCATGGCGTAGCACTGTAAATTGCATTTAATGCAATTCAGAACGTCGGTGCACCGTTTGCTAGCTTAGTAAATACACTGTGTTCGATTAATGTTTTTACATTTGTCTCGGCATTGTGTATTATAGGAAATGTGTGTGACATGTATCAGCTAGGTAGCTAGCCTCTAAGGACTCTGCTAGTAGCTACGATATCTCGCCGTAGTGGTGACAACTCTGTGGAGTTCGAATAAGGCTCTTGTCTGGCTGTCCATGCTGAAAAATCAAATGTAATAAGTGAAATGGGATTTTAATGTTTTGAGTTTGTAAGCGTTGTTCAATGAAAACTGTACTGAAACCATGTAATATAGTTATTATAATACCATAGCTGTATCAAAAGTGTGCCAGAACCAGTTGTATAACGATAAGTGCATTATTTGATAACATCTCAAAAAAAATTGAATCCAGCTCATACCTGTTGAAGTCCTATCATGGCATTGCAGAACACACATTTTAAATGGTGTATTGCTGTCACAGTGGAACAGACACAGCCTGTATTTGTAAGCATCTCAGTAACCGAAGCTGTGCTGCTCTTGATGTCCTTAGGGAAGTCCAACCTTATGGACGCCATCAGCTTCGTGCTGGCAGAGAAGACCAGTAACTTGAGAGTGAAGACGCTGAAGGATCTGATCCATGGAGCCCCCGTGGGGAAGCCGGCCGCCAACAGGGCCTTTGTGAGCATGGTGTACCGCGAGGACAGTGGCGAGGAGCGCCACTTCAGCCGAATTATCATAGGTATGACACCCGCAGAGCTGGTATGCAGGAGAGCCCCTCAGTTCCCAGACACAGTACACACAAGTGTACCCAGACTTTCATACGTATGTTAGGTACTGATTAACATCAAATGTATTTGTTGTTTTTTGTTTTGAACTGCCCAAGTGTACTGCCCTATTTTGTACCTAACGTAACCCTAGATTTCATAATGCATAATGCATCTTCTTTGCATCTCACTTGTCCTGCATCTTTGAGTTGTCTTCTCTTGACCCCATCGTGTCACAGTTTAGTCACAGTGCAGCGTTTCCACTTCTTCTGCTTCAATCACTCCACAAATGCCTCTCCAGTCTACAGTACCTTACTTCACTGCCATTTGCCCTCGTTGATGTGTTATATTGCTACTCTTGTGCTGCAGGGTCCTCCTCTGAGTATCGCATCAACGGCAAGGTGGTGGGGCTGCCCGAGTACAGTGAGGAGCTGGAGAAACTCGGCATTCTCATCAAGGCCAGGAACTTCCTCGTCTTCCAGGTAGCCACCGCGGGCTTGATTATTTGTGCAATTTTGTACAGGAATTATACATGCCAATCGTCTTTGAATAAGTAAATATTGAATAAGTCATACTGAGAAAATAAATAATAATAGTAAATAGGTTGAAAGGTTAAGGAGTTGACTGTGTTTGTCTGTGTTGTGCTTTGACATATCTCCTTTCCATTTCCATTTAACTCAAGGGTGCGGTGGAGTCCATCGCCATGAAGAACCCCAAAGAGCGTACCGCCCTGTTCGAGGAGATCTCTCGCTCGGGCGAGCTGTCTCAGGAGTACGACCGCAGGAAGAAGGAGATGGTGAAGGCGGAGGAGGACACGCAGTTCAACTACCACCGCAAAAAGAACATCGCTGCCGAGCGCAAGGAGGCCAAGCAGGAGAAAGAAGAGGTGCTCACACTGCCATTTTGATTTTGTAGATTTGTACAGAAGAGAGTCTTGTTTTCTTTTATGACATATGATATTGAAACACAGACATTTTAATGTAACAATATTCTCATTACACTCTATGTAAATATTTTGAATGCACATCTTACTTGCTCTTCTTTTCTCTTTTCTCTTTATCACTTCTTTCCCTAAACCATCAGGCGGAGCGTTACCAGCGCTTGAAGGACGAGGTGTCGCGAGCCCACGTGCAGATGCAGCTGTTCAGGCTGTATCACAACGACGCCGAGATCGAGAAGCTGAACCGCGAGCTGGCTCACCGCAACAAGGAGATCGACAAGGACCGCAAGCGCATGGACCGCGTGGAGGAGGAGCTGAAAGGACAAGAAGAAGGAGCTGGGCAGGCTGATGAGGGAGCAGCAGACCATAGAGAAGGAGATCAAGTGAGTGACCGAGGGAGAGGGAGTGTCGGGTACAGAGAGAGATGAAGAATGATAGAGGGATAGTGGAGAAAGATCCTTCATGAGTGTATCTATAGATACACATTTTGCGGTGAGGGAATGTAACTATACAGTGCCTTGCATAAGTATTCACCCCCTTGGATGTTTTACCCTTTAATTGCTTTTATAAATCAATCATGGTCAATATAAGTTGGCTTTTTTGACAACAAAATTTACAAAAAAGCCCTCTTTAATGTCAAAGTGAAAACAGATTTCTACATAGTAATGTCAATTAAATAAAAATATGTAATGTCATATAAGTGATTGCATAAGTATTCACCCCCTTTAAAGTGACTGACCTAATTCAACAGAGGTCCAGCCAATTGGTGCTAGTAGTCTCACAATTAGTGAAATGGGGATCAGTGTGCAGTGAAGGTGTCTCAAGTGATTGTAGTATAACGACACCTGTGTCTGGAAGGTCCATTCACTGGTTAATCAGTATTCCTGGCTACCGTTACAACATGAAGACAAACGAACACTCCAAGCAACTCAGAGAAAAGGTTAGTGAAAAGTATAAGTCAGGGGAAGGATACAAAAAAATGTCCAAGGCACTAAACATCCCCTGGAGTTCTGTTAAATCCATCATCAAGAAATGGAAGGAATATGGCACATATGTAAATCTACTTAGAGCAGGCTGTCCTCACAAACTGAGTGACCGTGCAAGAAGGAGACTAGTGAGAGAGGCCATCAAGACACCTATGACTACTCTGAAGGAGTTACAAGCTTCGGCAGCTGAGATAGGAGATACTCTGCATACAACAACTGTTGCCCGGGTTCTTCACCAATCAAAGCTTTATGAAAGAGAGCCACTGTTTAAGAAAAGAAAAGAAAAAAATATCGACCAGAGTTCGCCTAAAGGCATGTGGGAGACTCAATGGTCAAGTGGAAGAAAGTTTTTGTCAAAAAAGCCAACTTATATTGACCATGATTGATTTATAAAAGCAATAAAAGGGTAAAACATCCAAGGGGGTGAATACTTATGCAAGGCACTGTAGATGTAGTTGGAAGTTAGCCGTGGCAGACTTAGTGTGTTCATCCCTTCCTCTTCCTCTTACTCCTCGTCTCTCCCAGGGAGAAGGACTCTGAGCTGAACCAGAAGCGTCCCCAGTACATCAAGGCCAAAGAGAACACCGCCCACAAGATCAAGAAGCTGGAGGCGGCACGCAAGTCCCTGCAGAACGCCCAGAAGCTGTACAAGAAGCGCAAGCTGGACATGGAGGAGCTGGAGAAGGAGCAGGGCGCCGTGGAGATGGCCGAGGCAGGAGTTCGACGAGCGCATGGAGGAGGAGGCGCAGAGCCAGGGGCAGGACCTCCAGCTGGAGGAGAACCAGGTGGGAGCAGAGAGGGTTAAAAGAAGGGCACGTCTGAGATCACAAGTCAGCACTGTGGGGTACAGTTAGTGCAACACAACATGGTGCCACAGTGTTTCTGTTAGTATTAGACTCTTACGTGTCGTTGCATTATGACATTAAAGTGTAGCCTTTCGTACCTCTGTAATGTGTTCTGTGCACCGTGTATTTTGCAGCACAGTTCATACACACACACACACACACACACACACACACACACACACTAAAGTCTAAGTATACTCCAAACGGTCTGAGTTTGAGCAGTGCAGATGTGTACGTGCACATTTGTGTCTCCAAAGTATGTTAGGTTTGCTGTTCCGGACACATCTGTCAGCACACAAATTCAATCACAAATATAATAATACAAATAATATCTCTGTCCTTTGAATCTGAAGTTATTTTTAATAGGTCTATCGTTTCCATCATACTGGTGATAAAATCTGCATCATGCACGCCGTGTGCTGACCTAGATGTGGCCGCGTCTGCGGGAGTAGACTTAAAGGAGTACTAAGTCATCACTGAGTCACTGCTTTTCATTAGACATGAGTCATTAATGGTTTACGAATATTTCACCCCCTAGGTGAAAGCTTACCACCGCTTGAAGGAAGAGGCCAGTAAACGGGCCGCCACTCTGGCTCAGGAGGCGGAGAAGTTCAACCGGGACCAGAAGGCCGACCAGGACCGCTTGGACCTGGAGGAGAGGAAGAAAGTGGAGACAGAGGTGTGGGCGAAGGAAGAAGACTGGTGTTTTAAAAAAAAATTGCATTTGAATTGGAAATGACATACAGATCTAATGAGGTGGATCAAGTTCACTACTTGCTTTGACCCAAGCGTGTGTGTGTGCTCTCAGGCCAAGATCAAGCAGAAGATCAGAGAGATCGAGGAGAACCAGAAGCGTATTGAGAAACTGGAGGACTACATCAACACCAGCAAGTGGGTTACATGAACAGCATGATGATGCTCAATGCTGCAATGTTTCATCTGAAATAATTACAAGTCAATGTTATGTGTCCCCAAATGCCCCATGACATTATTTACTGAATTTATTTGAATTAATTTCTTTCATCTCTTTCTTCCTCCATCTCTCTTTCTCTACCACCACTTTTCTGCCTGCCATATCTCTATTCCTTCAACTAATTTCCCTGTTTTCCCTACCTCTCTTCCTCCTTCCCTCCCTCTCTACCCCCCCCTCACTCTCTCTCTCTCTCTCTCTCTCTCTCTCTCCCTCCCCCTCTCTTCCCTCTCTCTCTCTCTCCCCCTCTCTTCCCTCTCTCTCTTTTTCTCTCTCTCTCTCTCCCTTTCTTCCCTCCCTCTCTTCTCTCTCTCTCTCTCTCTTCCTCCTCAGGCAATCTCTGGATGAGCAGAAGCGGATGGAGGAGGAGTTGACTGAGGAGGTGGAGTCGGCCAAGAGGAGGATTGATGAGATTAACACAGAGCTTAATCAGGTGAGTCTGGCACCCACGCCGACCGTAATGACTTCATCCTCTTAACCAGTCTGCGCTGCCACCGTCTGAGTCTGGACTGATCAGTCTCTGGCCACCAGTGACAGGGGTGATTTGTTTTTGTATCAGGGGGAAAGTTAGATTTTCAGGAACATCTTCATCATTCATATGAATGTGACCCCACCCCCCCCTTACTCAATATGAAGATATTGCAAATTATGCAGCAAAGTCACCCACTGATGACCACCAATTACTTGCACTTTATTGCACTATAAACTGGGTTTATTGAAATATTATATGGTTTAGAGACACTGTTCTGTGTTTCAGGGGTGATTTTGCCCCAATGTCTACCTGATTGCCTGCTGTAGGATGAACTAAGCTTTCTTCCAGTGTCCTGTAGCTGGGTTCTAGTAATAACTCCTCTCTCATTCCTGTAGTTGGGTTCTAGTCTGTAGTTGGGTTCTAGTAATAACTCCTCTCTCATTCCTGTAGTTGGGTTCTAGTAATAACTCTCCTCTCTCATTCCTGTAGTTGGGTTCTAGTAATAACTCTCCTCTCATTCTTGTAGTTGGGTTCTAGTAATAACTCCTCTCTCATTCCTGTAGTTGGGTTCTAGTAATGTCTCCTCACTCATTCTCATTTTTTCTGTGTGTTTGTGTGGTTCTCAGGTTATGGAGCAGCTGGGCGATGCCCGTATCGACAGGCAGGAGAACAGCCGACAGCAGCGCAAGGCTGAGATCATGGAGAGCATCAAGAGACTCTACCCTGGATCTGTGGTAAGACTGTTTATTTCTGAATCGCACAATGGAGATCAACCTTTCATTTTGTTCAGCTGTACATTTGTTTTGTTTTGTTTGATTGTGACTGGAGAGCCGTGGAAATCTACACGGTCGTTTGACATTGCTTTACGGTTTCCTTTGTTTCTCTCCTTCGTTCAGTATGGCAGACTGATCGACCTTTGCCAGCCCACCCAGAAGAAGTACCAGATTGCTGTGACCAAGGTCCTGGGAAAGAACATGGACGCCATCATCGTAGACTCGGAGAAGACGGGCCGTGACTGTATCCAGTACATCAAAGAACAGCGAGGAGAGCCGGAGACCTTCCTGCCCCTTGACTACCTGGAGGTAACCACCTACAGACCCACAACCTACTTCCTATTAAAAGGCTTTTTAAATATTTTCGATTACCTGCTGTTACTGCAAATCCTACTCATCAGATTAAATCCATTCTTGTCCCTTTAGTTACTAATGTACATTTGAGTATAATGCAATACATCGCCACCTGTAAGTATTTAGGAGACCTCAAGAGACCTCGAATCAATTGAAATGTTTAAATCTGATTGGTTGTAACGTAGCTTGTGCACGTAATTCTCTTTGGCTCTGTGGATAAGGCAGACACGGATTATTGGCGTGTAGCTAAGGCAGACGTGTATTATTGGTTGTGTGAATAAGGCAGACACAGATTATTGGCGTGTAGCTAAGGCAGACGTGTATTATTGGTTGTGTGGATAAGGCAGACACGTATTATTGGTTGTGTGGATAAGGCAGACACGTATTATTGGCTGTGTAGTTAAGGCAGACGCGTCTTATTGGCTGTGTGGATAAGGCAGACGCGTATTATTGGCTGTGTGGATGAAGCCGTCGACGTATTATTGGCTGTGTGGATGAAGCCGGCACGTATTATTGGTTGCTAATCGATGTCAATCTCCCCACAGGTGAAACCCACTGATGAGAAGCTGCGTGAGCTGCGCGGGGCGCGTCTGGTGATCGACGTGATCCGCTATGAGCCGCCCCACATCAAGAAGGCGCTGCAGTACGCCTGCGGTAACGCCCTGGTGTGCGAGAACGTGGAGGATGCGCGCAGGATCGCCTTCGGAGGAGCATACAGACACAAGGTACACAGACACACACTGACAGATGTGTGGCAGATGAATATATACCCCATTAACACACTCGATCACAAGACACACATGCGGGCACGCACAGACAGACTCAAGATGAACACCACCGAAGCCTGGAAAACCACCTGCAGGAAAGCCAGGCGATTATGTAAACCACACTGTTATTAGGTCAGATGAAGAACACACCAATGTCTCAGTGGACAGTAGAAACAAGGTACACACACACACACACACACACACACACACACACATACGAAAAACACAGACAAACACACATACATGCATGAAGACGCAGATAACGCCCCCCACACATATGACCTACCCCCAGTGGAGTGACAAAGCCAACCAAGATATATGACAGAGGAATATATAAGACATGCAAAGTGGCATGAGGTCTGCTGTCTTAAAGTAACAATATGTAACTTTTTTACCTTAAAATAACAGCTTGAAAAAAATTGTGCCGCTACAATTACTTTTAATATGGAGAATGGCCTCTCCGCCATTGCCATCGGGGGTCTGTAGGGAAAATACTGTGGTATGTAAGATTTCTGGAGCCGCCCGGTCCTTTGTGTCTGAGCATGCGCGACTAGGATCGGGTAGTGACAGTCACTATCGGAACAGCTTTTACTCATTGGCGAGAGCTGAAAGACACATTTGGATACAAGTTCGATTCAGAGCTAGCCATCTTTTCTTGACTGTGTTAGCATTGTGTTAAAAACGACTTATTGCTGCTTCAATGTTTTCCAACCCTCTCCCTAGACTGTGGCGCTGGACGGCACCCTGTTCCAGAAGTCCGGTGTGATCTCGGGCGGTGCCAGTGACCTGAAGGCCAAGGCGCGGCGATGGGACGAGAAGGCCGTGGACAAGCTGAAGGACCGGAAGGAGAAACTCACCGACGAGCTCAAGGTAAGTGGAACGGTAGCCAGTGGGTACAGAGGTGTGCTGTGGTAAACCTCACTTCCAGACACCTCAAGTAACGTGCTAAAGACAGATGCTAGCCCCCGTGGGTTATTGCCTCCTTGCTATTGGACAACGCCTCCCATGTGAGTTTGAGTCCGGTGCAGGTCTGTGCTTGTCTGCACAATGCAGGTTTCACAAGGACAGGAAACGAAAAACTCTCCTATTGGACTCCACACTCTCTGGCGTAGACTCTGATTGGCTGAATGTTGTGTCCATCACCCGTAGGAACAAATGAAAGCCAAGAGGAAGGAGGCCGAGCTGCGCCAGGTGCAGTCCCAGGCCCACGGCCTTCAGATGAGGCTCAAGTACTCCCAGAGCGACCTGGAACAGACCAAGACCCGCCACCTGGCCCTCAACATGCAGGTACGGCGCACAGCACCCCCGTCTGTTACACGCTACAAAAATACTCCTTCAACTAGGAGAGGCTGACATGGGTACTTGCTGAGTCATTGGTCAGGCTCCAAGGGACCATAAGGACTCAGTAACAGTGCTGGGTGTGCTGCTTGCAGCTTTGGGTGTAATACAGGGGATACACCATGACTAAACGTTAATGTAATGGTTGGCTATTGATATCTCACATATCATCTTATCACACGTGTGATCCCAGTTATTAAGATTTAAATGACTTAAGTTATTAAGACCTTTAGCATTGTAATGTACCGCTAGTATAGGTAATCTTGTATTTTGCTGATTGCACATAATATACATGACAATAATATACATCTATGACCTTAAAGGAAAAGTCCAAGCTGGAGAGTGAGCTTGCCAACTTTGGTCCACGTATCAACGACATCAAGAGAATTGTCCAATCACGCGAGAGGGACATGAAAGACCTCAAAGACCGCATGAATCTGGTGAGTGTCCAAAGCAGTTAGATGACTTGTTCTGTTAAAGAAGATGCTTTGTAGGGTTGTCTGATTGTAATCCCTTATCGTTTTTGCAATAATGTATTTAGCATTCTTCCTCCTGAATCCGATAGCTGGATATTGGTTTTCTTCTCTTTTGTGTTTTGAGCTGATCTGATGAGGAATGTCTTGCTGGTGCATCTTCTAGGTGGAGGACGAGGTGTTTGTGGAGTTCTGCGAGGAGATCGGGGTCAGAAACATCCGTGAATTCGAGGAGGAAAAAGTCAAGAGGCAGAACGAGATCGCAAAGAAACGGTGAGCACAGAGCATTTTGCCTGCCTGTGAGGTTTACCTGACTGTAGTGCAGCGGTGAGATGTTTACCTGACTGTAGTGCAGCGGTGAGACGTTTACCTGACTGTAGTGCAGCGGTGAGACGTTTACCTGACTGTAGTGCAGAGGTGAGACGTTTACCTGACTGTAGTGCAGCGGTGAGATGTTTACCTGACTGTAGTGCAGCGGTGAGACGTTTACCTGACTGTAGTGCAGCGGTGAGACGTTTACCTGACTGTAGTGCAGAGGTGAGACGTTTACCTGACTGTAGTGCAGCGGTGAGACTTGTATCCATCGTGGAGATGTAGTGAAATGAATGGAATGAAGTGTGCTGCTGCAGTCTTGTGTTGTTCCGTGTGCGTGCCGTTTAATTTGGTCTTGGCTGAAGAGTGAGTCTAATCGCCTGGTGTGGTTATGCGTCCGTCCCCTTCCAGCCTGGAGTTTGAGACCCAAAAGACTCGCCTCGGCATCCAGCTGGACTACGAGAAGAACCAGCTGAAGGAGGACCACGAGAAAGTGCTCATGTGGGAACAGACGGTGAAGAAAGACGAGAGCGAGATCGAGCGAATGAAGAAGGTAAACAGGAAGAGGGTTGGATGGAGTGATATGAGGGAGTTATAATACGATGGAAAGAGCAATTATTAGAGGTCATGTTTTTTTTTTAACCTCTCACTTTCTTCCCCCCCCCCTCTCTTTTGGTTTCTCTTTCTCTCCTTCTTCTCCTCTATCAGGAGGAGCAGAGGCACATGAAGATCATTGATGAGACCATGGCCCAGCTGCAGGACCTGAAGAACGGGCACCTCACCAAGAAGTCCGAGGTCAACGACAAGAACCACGAGATGGAGGAGATCCGCAAGAAGCTGGGTGGAGCCAACAAGTAAGCACCTTTAAAAGCAGACTGATGTTCGGATCTCCTCAAACAGCTAGCTTTAGCTTGGGCTCTCAGGAGAAGTCCAGTGGAACACAAAATGTTACTCATGAATGTTTAATGTGAATGTGATGGCACTCTTTAATTTTAAGATGGGCCGATTTTGAAATGTAGATAGCCGATTTTACACAGTTGCCATATTTTTTTTGTATTTTTTTTTTTAAAACATGATTTGACTTATTGTACCACAGCATCGCCCCTTCCTTTTCTGTATTGTTGATGTGGTCTGATTGTAATATTTGACGTGCCACTCACGAGATGATGAGTAACAGCCTTGCGTGCGTCTGCCTCACAGGGAGTTGACCCAGCTGCAGAAGGAGGTGACGGCCATCGAGACCAAGCTGGAACAGAAGCGCAGCGACCGGCACAACCTGCTGCAGGCCTGCAAGATGCAGGACATCAGGCTGCCACTCAAGACAGGAACCATGGATGACATCAGCCAGCAGGAGGTGTGTATCATGCTTTACACACACACACACACACACACACACACACACACACACACACACACACACACACACACACACCAGTCGGGTTTCCATGAAAGGTACCTAAAGTAAAGCAATGAATTCAGCTCAACACCAGGTGTCTTGTCCTAAGAATTTCAGTGCCCAGTCTGACTCTGTTTTTCTGTGCATCTGACAAATAAATACTTGAACTTGAACTTGAACATTCACCAGGTCTGTTTGTGCATATTAACCGTGTGTGTGTGTGTGTGTGTGTGTGACTTGCAGGGAAGGGAGGAGACCAAGGAGGAGGCAGCCCAGAGGACCTCTAGCACAGTCCTGGCCAAAGAGGCTCTCATAGAGATCGACTACAGCAACCTGTCAGAGGACCATAAGGTAAGTCCTGGGTTCCCACCGTCTTGGAATTTTACTATCCCTAGTACACTTTTATTAGCCTGACGATGTCATACTCATAATTCTAGTCAGAATATGAGTCTGATATCGCTCCATTGGGCTGTGATTATGGGGCGTGTTTCAACCGAACCAGGAGAAAAAATGCCTCTTCGCTCAATTGGTTACCTACAACCAATCAGAACAACGTAGTATGTGACCAGGGGCAGCTGATACATTACACTTTTACCGGATCCCGTAGGAAGTAAGGCAAAAACATCTTTTCGATTGACAAATGCCTTAATCGCGTTTCTCTGTTCCTCTTTCAAAATGAATGCACTGTCAATGTCTAAATGGACTCGAATCTATACATTTCAGCTCTCCAGCGGCAGCCATGTTTGTTGAAAACGAATTCAACTCGTGTGTTGGTGACGTGGTTGGTTACGTTACTGTTGATCATCTGTCCATCATCGTATAAAGCCCGCCTTAACAATTTCATTGGTACGGCCAATATCTGTCCGCAGATAATTTCTCCTCAATGGAGTAATGCCAGACCGAACTTCCCAACCAAAAAATGTGTGGGCGGGGCTAAGTTCGGTCTGGTATCCAGGCTACACTTTTATTACTTTACTATGAAATTCAGTATATTCATGGAAAGTTTTGGAAAAGTCATGAAATTAGATTTTTGTCGTGCCAGGGGCGATAGGAGATCTAGGAGAACTTTATATTATTGTAAACTTTATATTATTGTAAACTCCTATTAGACAGCGTGGGAACTTAGAGTGAGGGGAGAAAACAGATCTGATCTGGTTCCATTCTCCGTGAAGCTTCAGTCTGAGATCTGGCTTCCAAAGCCTTCACCGCGTCCTGAGATAGGAAATATCCTCTTGGTTGTCAGACACATTGTGCTGAACAAAGTGCTTGAAAAGTGCACACTTAAACAGTCCAACCATAAAAAATCCCTCCGCTGACACAAAATTCTGGCTAAATTGTGGTTTCTTTTCACGTCTACAATTGCTTATCCATGGTAAAAAAAAATGGACCTATAAAGATTGGAAAATAGGTCAAAAAAAGTTTCCCTTGACTTCCTGTGTGGAGCTGACCGTGTGTGACTGTGGCTGTGTGTAGGATGCCCTGTCTGTGTGGAATTGACTGTGTGTGATTGTGTGACTGGCTGTTGTGGAGCTGACTGTGTGTGGCTGTGGCTGTGGCTGTGTGTAGGATGCTCCGTTGTGTTGAGCTGATGGTGTGTGACTGGTTGTTGTGTAGGATGGGCTGTCTGTGTGACTGGCTGTTGTGGAGATGACTGTGTGTGATTGTGTGACTGGTTGTTGTGTTGAGCTGACGGTGTGTGACTGGTTGTTGTTGAGCTGACGGTGTGTGACTGGTTGTTGTGTAGGATGCTCCGTTGTGTTGAGCTGATGGTGTGTGACTGGTTGTTGTGTAGGATGCTCCGTTGTGTTCAGCTGATGGTGTGTGACTGGTTGTTGTGTTGAGCTGACGGTGTGTGACTGGTTGTTGTGTTGAGCTGACGGTGTGTGACTGGTTGTTGTGTTGAGCTGACGGTGTGTGACTGGTTGTTGTGTTGAGCTGACGGTGTGTGACTGGTTGTTGTGTTGAGCTGACGGTGTGTGACTGGTTGTTGTGTTGAGCTGACGGTGTGTGACTGGTTGTTGGGGAGCTGACGGTGTGTGACTGGTTGTTGTGTTGAGCTGACGGTGTGTGACTGGTTGTTGGGGAGCTGACGGTGTGTGACTGGTTGTTGTGTTGAGCTGACGGTGTGTGACTGGTTGTTGTGTTGAGCTGACGGTGTGTGACTGGTTGTTGGGGAGCTGACGGTGTGTGACTGGTTGTTGGGGAGCTGACGGTGTGTGACTGGTTGTTGGGGAGCTGACGGTGTGTGACTGGTTGTTGGGGAGCTGACGGTGTGTGACTGGTTGTTGGGGAGCTGACGGTGTGTGACTGGTTGTTGTGTTGAGCTGACGGTGTGTGACTGGTTGTTGTGTTGAGCTGACGGTGTGTGACTGGTTGTTGGGGAGCTGACAGTGTGTGACTGGTTGTTGGGGAGCTGACGGTGTGTGACTGGTTGTTGTGTTGAGCTGACGGTGTGTGACTGGTTGTTGTGTTGAGCTGACGGTGTGTGACTGGTTGTTGGGGAGCTGACGGTGTGTGACTGGTTGTTGTGTTGAGCTGACGGTGTGTGACTGGTTGTTGGGGAGCTGACGGTGTGTGACTGGTTCTTGTGTTGAGCTGACGGTGTGTGACTGGTTGTTGGGGAGCTGGCGGTGTGTGACTGGTTGTTGTGTTGAGCTGACGGTGTGTGACTGGTTGTTGTGTGAGCCTGACGTGTGTGACTGGGTTGTTGGGGAGCTGACGGTGTGTGACTGGTTGTTGGGGAGCTGACGGTGTGTGACTGGTTGTTGTGTTGAGCTGACGGTGTGT
This sequence comes from Clupea harengus, assembly GCF_900700415.2. NCBI lineage: Eukaryota > Metazoa > Chordata > Actinopteri > Clupeiformes > Clupeidae > Clupea > Clupea harengus. The sequence goes on from NC_045155.1 coordinate 27,540,135, forward strand.
GACTGGTTGTTGTGTTGAGCTGACGGTGTGTGACTGGTTGTTGTGTTGAGCTGACGGTGTGTGACTGGTTGTTGAGGAGCTGACGGTGTGTGACTGGTTGTTGGGGAGCTGACGGTGTGTGACTGGTTGTTGGGGAGCTGACGGTGTGTGACTGGTTGTTGGGGAGCTGACGGTGTGTGACTGGTTGTTGTGTTCAGCTGACGGTGTGTGACTGGTTGTTGGGGAGCTGACGGTGTGTGACTGGTTGTTGTGTTGAGCTGACGGTGTGTGACTGGTTGTTGTGGAGCTGACGGTGTGTGACTGGTTGTTGGGGAGCTGACGGTGTGTGACTGGTTGTTGGGGAGCTGACGGTGTGTGACTGGTTGTTGTGTTGAGCTGACGGGCTGTGACTGGTTGTTGGGGAGCTGACGGTGTGTGACTGGTTCTTGTGTTGAGCTGACGGTGTGTGACTGGTTGTTGGGGAGCTGGCGGTGTGTGACTGGTTGTTGTGTTGAGCGACGGTGTGGACTGGTTGTTGGGTGAAGCTGACGTGTGTTGACTGGTTGTTGGGTGAGCTGACGGTGTGTGACTGGTTGTTGGGAGCTGACGGTGTGTGACTGGTTTGTTGTGTGAGCTGACGGTGTGTGACTGGTTGTTGTGTTGGAGGCTCGACGGTGCTGTGACTGGGTTGTTGTGTTTGAGCTGACGGTTGTGTGACTGGTTGTTGTGTTGAGCTGACGGGTGTGTGGACTGGTTGTTGAGTTGAGCTGACGGTGGTGACTAAGGGTTTGTTTGGGAGCTGACGGGATGACGGTGTTGTGGGAGCTGGGTTGTTGGGAGCTGACGGTGTGTGACTGGTTGTTGGGGAGCTGACAGGATGGTGTACTGGTTGTTGGGGGAGCTGACGGTGTGTAACTGGTTGTTGTGGTTGAGCTGACGGTGTGTGACTGGTTGTTGGGGAGCTGACGGTGTGTGACTGGTTGTTGTGTTGAGCTGACGGTGTGTGACTGGTTGTTGTGGAGCTGACGGTGTGTGACTGGTTGTTGTGGAGCTGACGGTGTGTGACTGGTTGTTGGGGAGCTGACGGTGTGTGACTGGTTGTTGGGGAGCTGACGGGCTGTGACTGGTTGTTGGGGAGCTGACGGTGTGTGACTGGTTGTTGTTGTGTAGGATGCCCTGTCTGAGGACGAGATCAAGGCGGAGATGAACCAGCTGCAGCAGCGGCTCAACGAGCAGCAGAGCGTCCTGCAGAGGATCAGCGCCCCCAACATGAAGGCCATGGAGAAGCTGGAGAGCGTCAGGGACAAGTTCCAGGAGACCAGTGACGGTAAGTGTGTGTGTGCGTGTGTGTGTGTGTGAGGATGTGTCTGTGTGTGTGTGTGAGGGTGTGTGTGTGTGTGTGTGTGTCTTACCTGCGGTTTGTACTCCTTTCCCTGGTGAGCAGACGGTGTGCCTCAGGCAGAAGTCAGGTGTGAAGTGTGGATGTGTGTCAGGGTGTGTGTGTGTGTGTTTGTGTGTGTGAGGATGTGTGTCAGGGTGTGTGTGTGTGTGTGTGTGGGTCGGTGGGCTGGCTGGCATGCAGGTACTGTTTAAGGACAGGACCAAGTTCTAGGAGACAGTCCAGAGACGTAGTGTGTGTGTTGGGAAACGAGGTACAGGATGAAGGGTTGATTGGCTGTTTGTCCCTGCAGAGTTTGAGGCGGCCAGGAAGAGAGCCAAGAAAGCCAAGCAGGCTTTTGAGCAGATTAAGAAGGAGCGTTACGACCGCTTCAACGCCTGCTTTGAGTCCGTCGCCACCAACATTGATGAGATCTACAAGGCTTTGTCCCGCAACAGCAGTGCCCAGGTCAGTTGGCTTACTCACTCACACTGTTTTCACTTTTTATCTTTATTCGGTCCTTTCCCTTTTCTCTCACTCTCTCATTCTCCTCTCCATTTTTTCATTCTACTTTTTCTCTACCCTTCTGTTCTTCCTTTATCTCTCTCTCTCTCTCTCTCTCTCTCTCTCTCCACTCCATGCTCTCTCTCTCTCTCTCCACTCCATGCTGTCTTATTCTGTTTCATTTCTCTGTGTATTTTCCTCTAAGTGTCTACTGTATTTCCTGGAGTATACGAGCCTCTGTGTTTGCCCCCCCAGGCCTTCCTGGGCCCAGAGAACCCCGAGGAGCCCTACCTGGACGGGATCAACTACAACTGTGTGGCTCCTGGCAAACGCTTCAGGCCCATGGACAACCTCTCAGGAGGAGAGAAGACTGTAGCCGCCCTGGCCCTGCTGTTTGCCATTCACAGGTCTGTGTGTGTGTGTGTGTGTGTGTGGTGTGTGGAAGACTAGCTGTTCTGGCCCTGCTGTTTGCCATTCACAGGTGTGTGTGTGGCTAATACTGGGGCCTTCCTCTTTGCTATACGCGTGTGTGTGTGGTAGATATTGTTTGCCTACGGTTTAACTCCTAGAGCATGGTGGTTAACAGCATCAGTGTCAAAGACGCAAGTTCTCCTTAAGCGTCTACTTTATGTAGATTCAAGGAGTTCATCTTTATTGTTGACCGACTGTAAGTCTGAGATTCCACTGACTTCTCAAAGCTTCGGTGTCTGACTGTGCTAATGTCTCTGACTGTGCGTATGTCTCTGACTGTGCTTACGTCTCTGACTGTGCTTACGTCTCTGACTGTGCTTACGTCTCTGACTGTGCTTACGTCTCTGACTGTGCTAATGTCTCTGACTGTGCTTATGTCTCTGACTGTGCTTACGTCTCTGACTGTGCTTATGTCTCTGTCCACATAGTTATAAGCCTGCACCCTTCTTCGTGCTGGATGAGATTGATGCTGCCCTCGACAACACCAACATCGGCAAGGTCTGTGTTTGTTTGAAGTATTTTAGTTTGTTTGTTTGTTTGTTTTTTAACTTAATTTCCAGGAATTTTTTGTTAGTAAGATTATTTGTGGTTATTTGTGGAGTTTGCTTGTGCTGTTGAAATAACTGTGATGTCTTTACTTTGTTTGTCCACTAGGTGGCGAACTACATCAAGGATCAGTCTGTTCTGAACTTCCAAGCCATCGTCATCTCCCTGAAGGAGGAGTTTTACACCAAGGCTGATGCCCTTGTTGGAGTCTACCCTGAGGTAGGATGCGCACAAACACACACATACTCGTTCACACACAAACACACGCTCGCTCACACACCCACACAAACACACGCTCGCTCACACACACACACAAACACACGCTCGCTCACACACACAAACACACACTCGCTCACACACACACAAACACACACTCGCTCACACACACACAAACACACACACAAACACACACACACACACAAACACACACACAAACACACACTCGCTCACACACAAACACACACTCGTTCACACACTCGTTCACACACACACACACACACACAACACACACACACACACACACACACAACACACACACACACACTCTCACTCATGTATAAACACACACTCTCTCACAAACAAACACTTTCACCTTAATATCTACCCTGCAGTGAGACACCAAACAAATGGTCATAGCTGACACAACACAGATACTGGGAAAACCCAAAGCAGGATAAATGCTTTGATTGCCTCAGTGCTCAGGGCAGACAGCATGCTTTGATGATACAACACTTTGGGTTTTACAGCCTCTCTTGCCTTTGTAGAAAGATAATACAACACTTTGGGTTTTACAGCCTCTCTCGTCTGTAGAAAGATAATACAACACTTTGGGTTTTACAGCCCCACTTGCCTTTGTAGAAAGATAATACAACACTTTGGGTTTTACAGCCTCTCTCGTCTCTGTAGAAAGCCAGCGAGAGAATTCACGTCCATTTTCAGCCACCCTATAGTCATTGTAATCACAGTATAGAGAACCTTTTTACAGATACATACTAACTGACCTCCCTTCCCCCTCTTTTTCTCTCTCTCTCTCTCTGCAGCCTGGAGACTGTGTCATCAGCAAAGTTTTAACCTTTGACCTTTCGGAATATCCGGACGCGAACCCCAACCCAAACGAGTAGAGCTGCCCACCACGTGCTCTTGCGACATCACGTACTTGAGTTTACCCCTGCTGAGTTGTCTACGCAACAATTATGTTTCAGATGCATTTCTATACAACTTCTCTTTTCTTTTTCCTTTTCTTCCTAACTCCGATGAATCATGACCGCATAAAAAGCTCTGTGACCCAACAGTAGAATTATGGATTGAGCTGACTAGCAGGGTCAACAGTTAATGTTATCAGGCCATTCATTCCACTCATAGGACTAGAGTAGGCATTGTATTGACTGGATACTTTGTTGACGTTTCTCCTACACTGCAAGCATTCTTTTGTCTCTTGGGGTTGTGTACTGGCCTAATCATGTTTGGTTTCTTGCCATAGTAAGGTTGTGTTCTTGCTTTTCTGTAATCTTGTATTTGAATTTTTGAAAAATGATGTGACTCCTAACAGAGATGTTGAGAGAGGTAGCTGTAATTACATGTTTTTTATACCCCTATGAAGAATTCAATTTTCATGTTTTTAAGTACTTGTTTTAAGTAGTGAACCTTCAGCGCTACCTTTACACTGCAAGTTCATCTCGACTCGCTACACACATACAACAATGGTTCCTTCAGGGAATGTTGTGCACAGAACATCTGTCAGCACGTGGTTTTGTTTTGAAAGGTGGCAGAGTGACAAACATGTGTGGAAGATTCCAAGGCCGAGTGCAACTTCCTGGTCCCCCCATCCCGTGTAGGACCATGTGTTTGTCTGCAGCATATTCACTTTTAGCTGACATGTGTTTTAAGTCTCAGTATGAACCCTGACTGCTTTTTTGGAGTAAAATAAATAAATAAAAAGAAACTTTTCTTTCTTGTCATACTGGTTTCATGTGCTCTCCCTCCTTCCTTCCATACTCACTCTCCTGCACGAGCTGAAGACCATTACACTACAAAACATACTCCAGCCCTCATCTGACTTGGTTCCATGCCAGATCTATACTAGGGTCATCAGCTATGTGTTGTAAGGCTATCATGGACTAGATCAGAACTAGCGGAAGAGCTTGAGGAACCGGATAGAATCTAATGAGCATGCCAAACTTGAAGAACAGACCGGAAGATGTAGTCAGGATTCCTGGAGTTTATTTAGCGTGGAGACACTGTGAAAAGTGTGTTGCTCAGAGAATGCCCTATCTGATTGTAGAATGTGTTGGCATTTATACCATTCAACCAGGTAGAATATGTGGTGGGGGGGAGGGGGAGGGGTGCGAACAGAGAACAAAGGGTGATAGCAGGAGGCTATCTGGGGGGGAAGGGATTCAGATGCTAATGGTTCAGGTCTCCTTGAGACAGACAGAGTAGACATCCATGGGTATGGTTACAGATAAGAAATCATGCCACACTTAGTTCATGACTCTTACGACAGTAGAACAGCAACTTTCGGTTCTATCAAACCTAATGGACCCTAACACTACAAAACATAGTCCAGCCCTCATCTGACTCGGTTCTATGCCAGATCAATACTAGGGTCATCCACTATGTGTTGTAAGGCTGTCATGGACTAAGTGCATGTTTTTGTCGAAAAGAGAATAGATTTCACCCAAGGTTTTCCCGTTTCTGTGTCAGGGTTTATATGGCCTTGTTGAAGCCTTGACAAACAGCGATACTCAGTTTTTCAGGGAAGCAAAGTTAGATGCTGAGACCTGATCGTCTCATAAAGCAGGTTCCTGTTGGCCTGCTATATTTGAAAGTCAATTCTTCCACTGTTTCAAAATGACCCTACTGCCCAGGGCTGTATGGCCTTGCCTGAACTCACGTTCTGCTTTCACTCGCAATACTGGGTCCTACCTGTGCCTCTGAACTTCCCAAGAGAACACCTGTCTCAGGTCAGAGCCAGACCACTGTGGAGTGTTAAAGCTGCAGTCAGTGATTCTAATTCTGTACACTTTTTTTTGGTCAAATTCAGCAAATTGCTCCAAATTGCAGTCGTTGCAATACACTCAGTGATTCGACTACTTTTCTGAGTAAGTGTTTTTTCCTTGGAGACATTCACTGATTAACCTCAATAATGCAATCTATTGCAGTATTACAACACCTAGCTGAAGGACACTGATTAAGTGTGTTTACAGGCAGGCAGCATTGGAGAGGTGTTGTCAGAGGTAAACACATTTAATTAATGTGTAATTAAAAGATCTAGGAACATAACAAAGTTAGCATAGTCGTCATGGCAGGAGTAATGTTGCCATCACTTCAATGAAACACGTCAGCTCTCTAAAGTCAATCAGGCCCCCTTGCTGAGCTGGTAAAGCCTGTTGGTTGAGTCTGCCCTCTGCCTACAAGGAAGAAGATACATAAATCAATCATAGTGCTATCGTGTGCAGTTTACTGTGCATACTGCTCTTGCCTCTTAATCTAGCTTGAAGGGGCATAGGTTTGTAGGTCAGTGTAATAGGTACAAAACGCTCAAGGGTCCCCTGTAACCTTTGCCCCTTAGATAAGTCTCACTTAAAATACAGTAAACACACGCCCCGGTTTCCTGTCCTTTTCAAGTCAAAATGTTCTCTAAGAAATAACTGACCTACCTTCTTAACAACAACACGGGTTTTTTGTTGTTGTTGTACTAGACTACGTGCCTATTTAATACCACGTTTATCAAGTGCAAATCTCGGTCACACAGGATAAGGCCCTTTTTTATTTTGAATGTTGTTGTTGAGATCATTGGCAAGGTCCTTGGCACATATAGCCCATCACCAACCATAGGCTCAAATATCTCAGCATAGACGATTTAGAGCGTGGAAAGGGGCGGGCGCTTGTCCCGGGATACTCTAGCTGTGGCTACGCTACAATCTTGATCAAAACACTCACTGCAATCCGTGAATGAAGCCTCTGTACCTTTGAATATTTTGTATTATGCAAAAGAACACCCTCGCGTTTGATGTCGCATTAATGCATTAATGTGCCAAACACAGTGGCGTATGCTACGCTCGACCCTGCCCGTGTGGGGTTGATGCACGGAAGGGACAGTGTGATCTACAACCGCCGAGACAGCCAAGACTGCTCCAAGGTCTACAGGCAAGAAAACATAGCAACGAAGCCGCGAGGCAGGATTTCGCACACAGCAACGCCGGCAACGGCCGACTGAGGAGCACGCCACGTACTCGTTAACGACGCTCCATAAATACACTCAGCTTATTTGAAATATGAACGGAACGCCTATTACGCAAGCAATGGCCGAGACCCCTTGTGTCGGCGAACGGGTGCCCCGTTTCCAGCGTCCACATGGTGAGTAATCATTATTGACAGAGTAAGACGAGAATAAGAGCTCGAGTTTCAGTGTTAACAGTTCGCCAATGCAAGTGTGGTGACGCGCTACATTTTAAAAACGGCGCGATTACGTAATCAATGCAAGCAATGCTTGAAACCATGTTGGTAAATAGTGTGATTGTGTTTATCTGTGAATAGGTTTTCGTCAAGAATTACAATGTATCTTAAAAAAAGAACACAACTTTGCATAGTCTCATTTCGTTTCAAAACTGACATCCTCTTACACGACTGTATAGGCTATTTTTCAATTTAATTTTTGTAGCTTGCAACAGAAAATACCTGTAGCCTTTAAAATCCGCGAGCAAACCACGTCGACCATAAACATTTGAGTGACCGCATGCATTTGACTCCGGACAGAGACGCAGTGTTATATAGCAGGCACATGTGCTTCGCGCAACAACGCAAGTATTTAACTCTGCATACCCGAAACCTGCAAAAGCGTCCTATGTCCGTACGCCTGTTTGGAACAGAATACATACAGGCTACCAGTTATTATTTCCAGCAAATAAACAAAGGCTTGGGGAAGTAAAGTTATCAAGAGTCGACTACTGGTGGTGGATTTACATCGTGGCTCCTTTGACAATAAGTTACACCCCCCACCAGTAGGCTATTGTCTTTCGTTCCTGCAGTTGACAGTTCCTGTTTCAGGACTATACGTTTATCTTGTAGGAACTCGAGGCCTGGTCAGCAGCTAAGGATAGAGCAGAAAGGTTCGGATCAAATATCTCTACGTCGAGGGTCTGGAAGGTGGGGCCCCGGGGTATCGGATCGGGAAGGGACTTTGTGACACCCATCTAGACGGTTGTGTTTGCATCTGTGAAGACCAGGTTTAAGGACAGTTGGCAGTTTCAGTAGAGGTGCAGAAATGGCACAAACGCCTAATAAACCACAAGTTCGGAAACGTTTCCGGTGCGACAGCATAGGTAAGGTGGCACAGTATTTTTGAGGTTTTGAGTCAACAAGAGTTTGCAGTATATAATGCATGATTTAAGTCTTCAAGTCTATGCCTGTCAGGTCATTGACACTATCGTCTGGGTCCTTGGGACAGCTGGTTTTCGCATAGGAGAGTTTTGTCAGGAAAGGCCGAAGTTTGGTTCTTGTAGGGTATGGTAAATGAACCACGTTGATACTTAAGCAGAATGCATAATGAAGCTACTTCAGCCTACTAGAACAAATGAATGCTACTTTATCAGACATACAGAGTAATTCTCAAGCAGAGATAAGCATTTTGGTACAGAGCATCTGGTTTATTATTGTTTCATTGGCTATTAGAACTCAGTAACCGATATTAAGATGGTAACCACAGCCATGGACACCTGTGGTTTGGCATGTGGTTTTGCTGAGCTGTGATTGCAAGCCCAGGCTGTGATTGGCCCAGGAGGAAAACATTCCCAGGAACTGCGATTGTGGGAAATGACATAAGCCTGAGTGTCCTTACACCTAGGCTCAAAGCAGTCCCAGTGCCCACTCTGTCAGCACCTGGCCGCCTGGTTGGAAGGTGTCACCTTACTGGGGGACTTCTCTCAAGGCCTGCCTGACGAGCAGCTGTGGCTGGCATGGATCAGCGCAAGACCCCGGCTGGACATGTCAGGGTGCCATCTCTGGGGGCCACGTTGGGGTACGGAGAGGGGGCACACGGATCAGAGGGGCAGAACCCAGGTGCAAAACACAGAGAAGAGGTCACATTTACATTTAGTCATTTAGTCATTTAGCACACGCTTTTGTCCAAAGCGACGTACAAGGGAAAGAACAGTCAAGCTAAGAGCAATAAACAAATAAATAAATACTACTTTACGTAAGAAATAGAAAAACTACCTAGAAAGGAAAAAGAAGTGCAGGAATGTAACTGCTGAAGTGCAAGTTAAGCGCTAGTCAAGGTGCCAGTTAGGAATCGAGGTGCTCTCTGAAGAGTTGGGTCTTCAAAAGCTTCTTGAAGGTAGAGAGGGACGCCCCTGCTCTGGTAGTACTACTAGGCAGTTCGTTCCACCAACGTGGAACTACAAATGAGAATAGTCTGGATTGCCGTGCTTGCACAGACGGCAGTGCCAAACGGCGCTCACTAGACGAGCGCAGCGTCCTGGGTGTAACATTTCCTTCAACTTCAATTCAACTTCAACTCAACTTCCCTATAGATCACAAACTCATTTCATGCCAGTGTAGGAAGTCAGGCAGTCAGTTACTGGAAAGCTGCATGTGTTCCTGCAGCTCAACTGACAGAGCTAGGTGCTAACACATGCAAGGTCAGGGGTCAACCTCCAGGGATCACACACACACCGATAACAAGTATGTTTAGCTTGAAATGGACGATTCATTGGATAAAACATATTTTGTGTCACACATCAGTGTGTCTCTGATGGTCCCAGAGTGAAGTCTTCCTAAAATAAAAATAAAAAGTGTTCTAAATAGCTCGCCCCTGTCAAATAAGGAGAGGCAGCCATGTCTATGCTGCGAGCGCCATGCAGCCCGTCTGCAACCTGCCACTGTTACCTCAAACAACAAAGTGAGATGAGTCTGGGCCACCTAGTTAGTGTGTATGATCTCATACTGTGTTATCTTGTTAGTGCATAATTCCTCCCCCTTTGACCCTAAGGGTCTGGGTTTCAGCTCTGTACAGCTTGACATGTGTGATTGGCCGAGGCCTGTGCCACGGTTTTATGAATGGTCTTTTTCTCACTGTGTGTAACTACTCCCTGAACTGGAGAATGAATCGTAGTAAAGCTAAAGGTCATAAATAGGCTATAACGTTCCCATGAACCAACCATGCCTGCCTGTGACCTGGGAAATGCTTTCTGTTTTTGCGTCTGTGTGTGACGGACTTGGGTCAGAGCGTGTGGTTGATAACAGCCACAGAAGATCAAAGCCGAGGCGTAGCAGACATGAGTCAGCAGCAGCCTAAAGGACAGTGGGTGGCAAGAGGAGAGGCAGTTATGACAGTTATGAGTCTGTTCCTGCCCTCTCGTGGTGGAGCTCGTGGTTGTTGTTGTTTGTGTCAGAGGTGTTTTGTGCAGTAGCCAAACACAGAGAGTATTAAAATGGTGATGGATTGTATCTCCGTATGTATTGGTTAAATAAGATAAACTGTTCTCATGAAGTATGTTTTCATGAGGTATCTGACTGTAAGTCAACCTTAGACAGTATTTTAATGATTCATGTCCTCACACATATTTCACCATGTGGTTCAAATGAATGCCTTTAATGAGGAAGTCAAATCTAGATTTTGTTCTTATGATATGTTAAAAATGTGGGAGTTCTGACTCCAAGGCAGAGAGACTTAATATGTATTTCTCACTCCTGCAGCTACAGCTCTCTGTTAGGGAGACGCTGGGAGCTCAGCCTGGGGTGAGTTCACCCGAGTTCAATGAAGACATCAGGAACAGAATTCAGTTGTGGCTGAAATATTCATGGTAGTGTTGCATTCTCAACATCGTACTCATAATAGCCATCCCTGTTATAGTTACTAGCCTCTTAGCTCCTCGATACTCCCATATTTGAGGTAGTTCAGTGACATTTGTACATTTCAGACTTGTTGGAAAGACCAAAGATCAAGAACGTCTACAAGAATTTTTTAAATATATAATTTAGATATACCTTCAAACAGTCCTGTGTAAATGAGGATATGACCAATCAATGCCAAAAATGTGAGGTCGGTTAAGTTCAGTGCTGCGTAGGCTGGACAGTGGGCAGGTGTAGGAGGTCCAGTCCCCGCTCCAGTGAACCAATCAGATTCTCCCTTTCAGTGCTCAGGTGACTCGGTATTTAGACAGATTCCAACAAGTCTTTGCATTCTTCTGCACGCCTGCTCCTTTTGCCGCCAACCACAGGAAACAAACGACACTCACACACACTTGAGTACGGACGTGCAGACTCACGCGTGCTTGTTAGGACACACACAGACACTGCCCGTTGAAAGATGTCCCACAAACAGACGAAGCTGACGCAGAATCCGCTGCAGAAGATCTGGGTGCCTTGGATGAGCAGCAAGCTGAGCCGCAGGAGAGGGTGTAAGTTACACTCCGCGAGGGAAGAGAGGGAGACTCCTCATTCGTTCTCTTTTTCTTTCTATTTCCTTCACTTTCTTTCTCTCCCACTATTTCTTTCTCTCTCTATATATATATCTTTCTCTGTGTCCCGAACTCCTACATCAAGTTTGTCTCTGCACGTACTCAGTCACTCTGATTAGGATTTTAATCACACAGAGTGCTATCATGCCTACTTCATTAATCATGGGAGCCTTTTTCTCGTTGTCGGTCGGTGACACATATGGTAACTAGCACATGTTTTTGCGTCAGATTGTTCTAGCGTTGGACGGGCGAGGTGGAACAAGTTGTTCAGGTTGGTCGTTCGTGATTCAGTATAGTCATAGCTGTCGTCGTACGTCTGTGAGATTAGAGTGGCACCGCTCTCTCACCCTCTCTGTCTCTGTGTGAGTGATGGGGTGATCACAGCTACAGGCCTCTCGTACGTACTGGCCTCTGATAGCATGGTCCCCAGGAGGTGATTGGCCTCATGGTCAACTGCAGACTCCAATGCCCTTTTGCACTGACGAGTCCTATCGCACACACTGCCCTTGGACATCCACCGTCCACAGATTACATATTGATAGGTCACGTCCCATGGCAATGTTTATGCAGTGATAAATAAAAGTGTCTCCGTGGTGACGTACATCATTGTGTTTGTTGTTATGGGAACAGTGTGAATTATGATTGTGCTCTCTGTGTTTGACAGCCTCTGTGCCCCAGTTCACAAACTCGCCCACCATGATCGTGATGGTGGGCCTTCCAGCCAGAGGAAAGACCTACATCTCCAAGAAGCTAACGCGATACCTCAACTGGATCGGGGTCCCTACCAAGGGTGAGGGGATGATACGCCCATGCACTCACACCCTCCCGTTCCTTACGGCTATGACACATCGGAGTATACAGAACTTTTACTGGGGGGGATGTGAAATAAAATGTTAAATGTTGAATGTTCACTAGTTTGACTGTACTGCCCAAGACACATTTATCCTAACGAAGACCATAAAGGCTAATCCTATCCTATTACAAACACATATACACAAAGACACATAGACACACAGACCCTCACGACATTTCTTGGCAAGGGCTTTGCTTCTGAAAGAGCTATAAAACTTGGAAAAGAGCAACGTACAGCGCTTACATGTTAGCAGGATTGGGAATGTTACTTTTGAAATGTAATAAACTAGTAATAATAATTATAATAATAATAATTATTACTAGTTACCCTGTTCAAAATGTAATAAGGAAAGAAACAGTAGCCCAGAACGGACAAACCAAAACACCGGCTCTAGAGAGGGCCTTTGGCATTTTTATGACGGCCACGTAGCTTCTCAAACACGCTTTGGGCCACCGTAGCTTCTCAAACACGCTTTGGGCCACCGTAGCTTCTCAAACACGCTTTGGAAGGGAGAGGTATTCAGATAGATGCCGCGAAATCCTACATACTGTACTTTCAAAGTTTTTTACCATAAAATAATATATTCAGATATAACCCCTTTGTAATCACCAACATTATGATTAGTTACCGTAATTTAATCACATATATTTTCTCAGTAACTGTAACAGATTACAATTACATTTATTTTGTAATTTCATTACGTAACACTGTTATATATAACTTATTACTCCCCTTCATGTTAGCAAGTTTCACACCAGTTTGCAAAGCCAGTATGGTAGCCAGCAAATCTTTACCAGCGAGGAACTTGTTTTAAAACTTAGGACTCGGGCAGAGGTATTGAAAGCAGCAATCTGAGAGCTATTGAGGCCAAACTTGACCAGCATGTTAATGACCCATGTTGCCTGGGTTACAATAAAGAGTGCGTGGTGATAACCTGTGTTGCTGATGACTTGACCAGCATGTTAATGACCCATGTTGATGTAATGTTTCATGTCCTCAGTGTTCAATGTGGGCCAGTATCGGAGGGATGCAGTACGAAGCTACAAAAACGTTTAGTTCTTCCGTCCTGACAATGACCCATGTTGCCTGTGTTTCAATTAATTGTGCGTGGTGATAACCTGTGTTGCTGATATAATGTTTCTCGTCCTCAGTGTTCAATGTGGGCCAGTATCGGAGGGATGCGGTACGAACCTACAAAAACTTTGAGTTCTTCCGTCCTGACAATGAGGAGGCCATGAAGATTCGCAAGTAAAGAATTATTCTGGATATCAGTTTGTATTGATATTCTATTCTATTTCTATAATGAAACATTATCTTTCCTTCATCTTTGATGGTCATTTGCTGTGCTGTAATAGTTCTCTCTCTCTCTCTCTCTCTCTCTCTCTCTCTCCTTGTGTGCATATGTGTGCGTGTGTGTGTGCGTGTGCGTGTTTGTGTGTGTGTACATGTGTGTGTATGTGTGTGTGTGTGTGTGTGCGTGTGCATGTGCGTGTGTGTGCATGTATGTGTGCATGTGTGTGTATGCCTGTATGTTTGTGTGTGTGTGTCTTTAGGGCTTGTGCTCGTTCTGCTTTGTCGGATGTTGGGACTTACTTCATGCTGGAGCATGGACAAGCGGCAGTGAGTGGAGCTGCCATTTACACATGTTCACAAATACACATATACGTGCGTGCACACACACACACACACACACACACACACACACACACACACACACACACACAGACGCAAGCACACAGTCATTAACTGCTAATATCATTTATATAAACTTTGTACAACATCATAGATATTGCAGCTACTCAAGTTTTCCCCATCCTTTAAGAAAATGCCTCCAAATTGCAAATTACACTTTTTAATGTGTTTTCATGAAGCTGACTTGTGCTGTTTCTTGAATCAGGTGTTTGATGCCACCAATACAACCCGAGAGAGAAGGGAGATCATTCTCAGCTATGCCAAAGATAATGGGTACAAGGTGAGATGGTTTAGTGTTACAGTTTTTAATAAATGCAGAACTGTATATATATATATATACAGAGAGAGAGAGAGAGAGATTATGTATAATTTATTATATATAATAATATATTATATATTTACTATATTATTATTATTATTATTATTATATTAATATAGATATATTTTATATTTATAGTTTATATATTAAATAGTTAATTGTAACTTAAACAGTTTGATAAACATTTCTGATTCCCCTCAGTAAAAAAGATGACTAGCGTTTTTCTGAAACGATAATCAAGTCTGTTGCATTTCGGTGTATGAAGCGTTAACCGTTCCCAATCCTGGCTGGGATATCGCTAAGCAAGCAGACTAAAAAAAGGGACAGTCAAATATTAATACAGCCCTTGCTGTGTGAGCATGAACCATTGCATAAGCAATGAGCCACAGAGTTAGGGAAAGAGTGCAAAGTGCTCTGGGTAAAATGTTCTTCTTTGTTACAGGTCTTTTTCATAGAGTCCATTTGTGATGATCCTGAAATCATTGCTGAAAACATTAAGGTAAAGAAATTACTCTTGTAATAGAATTCCTCATGGCCAGGAAAGTGGCGTGTTGTGGGAGAAATCTGTGTATGAAAGACTGCTTCTCATACTCCCTTAAGAAAAACATGTCATTCAGAAAAGCAGTTTTTTTTGTGAAAACTGCTCAATGAGCCAATAAAATGCACTGAGGGTAACCACTGTAGTACTTAACACACACAGACAAAATGATTGCCCTTTGGCGCCTTGTTGTACAGCTCTGTCTTGCTCTAAACAGCTCAGGTCAGGACTTCCTGTCATGGTTTAAGTGGATTTGCACTAGAATGTACTGGTATTTGTTTTGTTATGTTTGGGCTACTCTTGGTATTACACGTTGCTCGACATACACGGCCCTTAAAAGGTCTCTTGGTATTACACGTTGCTCGACATACACGGCCCTTAAAAGGTCTCTTGGTATTACGCGTTGCTCGATATACACAGCCCTTAAAAGGTCTCTGGTATTTTCACAGCAAGTGAAACTCAGCAGCCCAGATTACATTGACTGTGACAAGGAGGAGGCGGTGGCCGACTTCCTGAAGAGGATCGAGTGCTACAAGGTCACCTACGTCCCCCTGGACGACGACAAAGACAGGTGACACCTCACAGACCGCTGTGTAATAACAGTGGTCGTAAAGTCAGCTCTGTGTTTGAGAGCAAATGTTTTTACACTGCAGTCAAAAAGTCAATCATTGCAAATCATGAGGCTTCTTAAAATGGTATGTCTTCCCAATGCAGAAGTGTTTATATATATGAATACATTTGTATGACAAAGCTTTGAAGAAGCGTTTAATTTTGGCTTGTAGTGATTGCCTTTTTGATTGGTGTGTGAAAGATTTTGCTCTCAAATATGTACATTTTTGATTGTATAACAAAGGCATAAACTCCCCCCAAACGTAGATCTAATCTCTCTCTTCCTCTTCCTCTCTCTCTTTCTTCCATCATCAGTCACCTGTCTTATATAAAGATCTTTAACGTGGGCTCTCTCTTCCTCTCTCTCTCTCTTCCATCATCAGTCACCTGTCATATATAAAGATCTTTAACGTGGGCTCTCGGTACCTGGTGAACCGCGTGCAGGACCACATCCAGAGCAGGATCGTCTACTACCTGATGAACATCCACGTCACACCTCGCACCATCTACCTGTGTCGCCATGGCGAGAGCGAGCTCAACCTCGTGGGGAGGATCGGTGGTGATTCGGGCCTGTCTCCGCGTGGTAGCCAGGTCAGTTTGTGCGTCGAGGAAGAGGATGGTGAGGTTCGGTGGTGCCCGCCTTCACCCTCGCCTGTGTCTGGGTCTAAATGAGCTTTCCTTGATCTGAAGATCTTTTAGCGTCGAGGATGTTTCTGGTGCTTGCCTCAGCCATTTGTGTCTGATGAAGCCTCTAAGTCGAAAAATGTGTGATCACTTTCATGTAGTTTGCCACTCCATGACTGCAAAAGGCAGGCCATCATCAGCTCATTTCAGAAGGGAAGGAAGTACGCCATGTAACAGATTCAACCGAATATGGGTTCTGAGAGTTCTGGGGCAAACCTGTCCAGTATTCTGTTTACTGCACGTGCTCTGGCTCCAAAAAGCACTCGGAAGAAAGAAACTCAGTCTCTTGAAACTTGAAACAGCTCTTATTTTGACAGATCCTGGCTTGATTTCGACCTAACAGAAGGGCATGACACCATGCTGTTCCTGCTTCTAACACTCATTGGTCTGACTGTGCCTGAACAAGTACGCTCTGTATCTGTGCCTGAACATCTGTGACCCAAGTACGCCCTGTATTCCTCTTCAGTTTGCAGGTGCTCTGGGCAAGTACATCAAAAGTCAGAGCATCCCAGACCTGAAGGTGTGGACGAGTCACATGAAGCGCACCATCCAGACGGCAGAGGCCCTGGGAGTGGCGTACGAGCAGTGGAAGGCCCTCAATGAAATAGATGCGGTGAGATTCAAACTGAGTTGAGCTTATGGGAATATACGTCAGCACCAGTGAGGTTAGAGTCAGAGAGGGATGGAAATCCCTGAATGTCATCTGAAATCTTAGGATTATGGTATATAGGTTAAGTCTTTCGTATCTCTGTGCTGTGTTAGGTAGAGGCTATTGTGTCAGTATATTCAGTAGAAAATGTATGTGAAAAAAACCCTGTAATACCATCTTGTTTAAGAAGGTCGATGTGTTGTGCAAAGAGCAAATATACCCAGAAATGAGGAAGGCCTGTACAGGATGAAGCCCTTAAACACATAGTGGTGTTAATGCTGCCATCAGAGATTACTCCATTTGGTTCTCACCAGTGTGTCAAGGACAGTTGTCAAGGACAGTGCGGACCTTTCCCCGGAGGTTGTTGTGTTCTTCCTCCTCCTCCTCCTCTTCCTCCTCATCAGCAGCCGTGTCCCCATCTGTTCTGATTGCAGGGAGTGTGTGAGGACCTGACCTACGAGGAGATCCAGGCGAATTACCCCGAGGAGTTCGCCCTGAGGGACCAAGACAAGTACCGCTACCGCTACCCCAAGGGGGAGGTGAGGAGGAGCGCGCCGCCTGTAATCACAGAGTAATCACAGAGTAATCACAACACTTGACCCGTATCTGGAGAGGGTGGCAGGGTCAGACTGGGTGGACCAGAGCGAGTGTAGGTTTCTGCTGGTTTGGAGGGTTTTGCTGTCAAGCGTCTCAAAAATAGCATCTTGTCCCATGTAGGTACGTGTCAAATGTTTTTGGGGTGATTTTTGTTGGTGTGTAGTGCACTTCTAATACCAAGGTCATGGGCTCATCTGCAAGAACAGATAAGTGGGAAGTTAACTCATACCTTCAAAAGAGGTACCATTATAATGTTGAAGCATTACAAATCATTTGTAGAATTATTGTTTAGAGTTAAAGAGTATAATTGTTATATAATACAATATTGTTCAAACATAGTAAGCTAGAAATTGTTCGGCTTGCACATTCAAGAAATGCAGAAAAAAATAGTCATTGGAATTTAGCTAGTCACATCATCAAAAAGGAATGGAAATGTATTAGAATTGTGAGAAAAGTATGAAGTTTACTTGGATGAAGGTGTGTGATCAGAATAGAGTGAAAATTATAGTGACATTTGGGGGGGGTGTGTAAACTTTTTCATCAGTGTGCACAAAGAACCTAGACAGTACAAAACAGTTCAGAAAGTACCAGATGTGTGAATGTTTTGAAGCCCTGTGATTGGCTGCATGGATGAGTATGAGTTGTGTTGTGGCCCTGTGATTGGCTGCATGGATGAGTATGAGTTGTGTTGTGTCCCTGTGATTGGCTGCAAGGATAAGTATGAGTTGTGTTGTGGCTAGGGCTGAACGATTAATTGCATTTGCGATTTAATCGCGATATGATAGAACGCGATTTTCTAACCGCAACGTTCACGATTAAAAACGTGATCTAAAAAAATAAAATAAAAATATATCATTTTTTTTTTTTTTTTTCTTAAGATGGTAAATTTTGCACACAGTGTTTAAAAAGTGAATGCCTTGTGTTTATTCTTACAATGACTGTTTAAATTACTTAAATGCACAGTGGAAAAGCCACCGATTTGTTGTTCTTGATTCTGTAATGAGCAGTTAAATAAAAATAAAAATTATGGGAAATAATATTTTACACTACATGTATCTAATATTGTCTTGGTCATATTGAAATAATTCATTACCATTTGTTGGGGAAAAAATTAGGATAAAATAAAAAAATTGCATATTAAATCGCAATCGCAATATTGGGGGAAAAAATCGCAATTAGATTATTTTCCCAAATCATTCAGCCCTAGTTGTGGCCCTGTGATTGGCTGCATAGATGAGTATGAGTTGTGTGGTGGCCCTGTGATTGGCTGCAAGGATGAGTATGAGTTGTGTGGTGGCCCTGTGATTGGCTGCAAGGATGAGTATGAGTTGTGTGGTGGCCCTGTGATTGGCTGCAAGGATGAGTATGAGTTGTGTGGTGGCCCTGTGATTGGCTGCAAGGATGAGTATGAGTTGTGGTGGCCCTGTGATTGGCTGCAAGGATGAGTATGAGTTGTGTGGTGGCCCTGTGATTGGCTGCAAGGATGAGTATGAGTTGTGTGGTGGCCCTGTGATTGACTGCAAGGATGAGTATGAGTTGTGTGGTGGCCCTGTGATTGGCTGCAAGGATGAGTATGAGTTGTGTTGTGGCCCTGTGATTGGCTGCAAGGATGAGTATGAGTTTTGTTGTGTCGCTGTGATTGGCTGCATGGTTGAGTATGCCTTGTGTTGTGTCCAGTCGTATGAGGACCTGGTGCAGCGGCTGGAGCCGGTGATCATGGAGCTGGAGAGGCAGGAGAACGTGCTGGTGGTGTGCCATCAGGCCGTCATGCGCTGCCTGCTCGCCTACTTCCTCGACAAGAGCGCAGGTGAGCTTTAACCAAGAAAGCATTTGGACACCCCGGCCTTTGGCAGTATGCTCTTAAGAATTAACAAATAATTACAATGTTCTTATTACGTTATACTAAAATATTTATATTAAAATGTGTTTTTTGACATGTATTAATATGTACTTGAGGGGAAAATATGATATTATCTGTTGCTTAGGTATTAGCCCTTTAATAAGGACATTAAGTAGTTTTATTATATGGCAACGACAGTACGAGCATTCTGATTGGCTAATGGGTAGTCATGCCAGCCGCGTATTGACCTCCTCGCCGGTCTGCCGGTCTTATACGTATTATTATTGCCCTCCTCTGACGTCATCTTAAAAATTAGCGATATTGATAGACATCAAGAAAAGAAAAAAAAAGAAAAGTCAAATGAAATTCAGAAGCAGCGAAAATGTGTTGATGAAAGTGATGATGAAGACTAGACTACTATAGTTTGAATCACTTGTGTTGTTACTTTACTGTAAATAGGGGTTATGCGCAACAGTCTTTCTTCTAGACTCTTCTTCTTAAAAAGCCATTTTAGCTGAACCGTTTTCTATTTATCATTTCTATTTATCATTGTAACTGGCAAGTAATTGGTTGCTAGGCAACGCCTGAAACAAACTGCGTTGTGAGAAGACTTGAGAGCTGAACAAAACGACATGTTTTCTATTTACAATTACCATTTTTTTTCATTTACAAAATGAAAGGAGCTAAAAATGCCATATAATAAACAACTTACTAACCTCGACCGTTCGGTCATGCAGGGAAATATCAGACTGAGGCTTTGCCGTATCAACCTCGCTATCGCTCGGTCGATACGTTACAGCCTCAGTCTGATATTTCCCTGCATGACCTCACTCTCGGTTAGTAAGTAGTTAATACCACTATAAAGCATTTTTCCATTTGAAAGTGCTTGGAGGTTTTGGTCTTGCTGTTGACTTGCCTGACTGCCCTGCTTCTCTCCCCTCCCAGAGGAGCTGCCCTATCTGAAGTGTCCCCTACACACAGTGCTGAAGCTCACGCCCGTCGCGTACGGTCAGTACAGCTCCAAAGCTCCTGTCTGTCTCACTGCGATTTGGCTGTCGTCCTTCAGAAGAGACAAACTCACAAGTTCTCTCCTCTGCTCTCTATTTTCATCCTCTTTCACCCCCCCCCCCCGTTACTCTCTCTCTCTCTCTCTCTCTGTCTCCTGCAGGGTGTAAGGTGGAGTCTGTGTCCCTGAACATCGAGGCGGTGAACACACACAGAGACAGGCCCGCGGTGAGTGCCTGTGACAGGGTGGCAGAGAGCTCGTAGGTAGGAAACACTTAACGGGGGCTGCCCCGAGGCCCACGCCCATGCCCATGCCCACGCCCACGCCCACGCCTGCCCGTCACACATGTGTGCAAGGTTGTGATTGAGATGGCAGATGGATGCTGCAGCATTTTGCGCTCGCTATCTCTCGGTCTCTCTCTCTCTCTCTTTCTATCCCTCTCTCTTCCTCTCTCTCTCTCCCTCTCTCTTCCTCTCTCTCTCTCCCTCTCTCTCTCTTTTTCTATCCCTCTCTCTTCCTCTCTCTCTCTCCCTCTCTCTCTCTTTCTATCCCTCTCTCTCTCTCTTTCTATCCCTCTCTCTTCCTCTCTCTTCCCCTCTCTCTCTCTTTCTATCCCTCTCTCTCTCTCTTTTTCTATCCCTCTCTCTTCCCCTCTCTCTCTCCCTCTCTCTCTCTTTCTATCCCTCTCTCTCCCTCTCTCTCTCTTTCTATCCCTCTCTCTCTCCTTCTCTCTCTGGATGAGCATGGAGAGGCTGGGAGAGAGGATCTGGGCTTGACCTTCTCTGAAGAACGAATGTCACTCATCCAGATGTAACTGTCTTCAGTGAAGCCGGCGCCCTTTTTGCCCTCCCTAGTCCTTGTCCCGTCTGATTTTGAGGATGCTGTTGCCATGACGCCTGAATGCCTAGAATACTGGTGCTTAGCCTCTGCCTAGACAACGGCTGACTCAGGAATGAATTGGGCTGTGATGTCTCAATCGTCATCTGAGGATCCTCTTCTGTGCAGTGCAGTTGTGGTCCACATCCGTTCAAGAGTCGCCTCGTATCTTTAGGCCTTCTACAAGGGCAGGGTTCCCACCATCACGGAAATCCTGGAAAAGTCATCGAATTTTAAAATCCCATTTTCCAGGTTCTGGGAAAAGTCATGATAATCAGTCAATCCATTGGAAGTTTTTGAAAAGTCATGATAATCAGTCAATCCATTGAAAGTTTTTGAAAAGTCATGACATTTCGATTTTGTTGTATGTGGGTCTAATGAAGTTACTTATGTTATTATACTGTTTTATTGCGTGATCCAGTTTGTAGTTGAATTGACAAAGTGAAGCTAGTCTAATAGAAAGGTTATGGAAAAGGTTGTTCAATTTTCAATAGGCCCAATCTGTGCTGTAAAGTACACAAATTGCGTACTTGTATCTTGTGATGGGTCATGCAGATTTCATTAAAGGTCCTTGAAACGTCACGGAAAGGTTTGGAAATGTCAATGAAAATGGGTGGGAACCCTTAAGGGGATTTAAACGATGTTGTGTTCGAGGGTGTCTTTGTGTGCCGGCGCTTCTTAGGCGGAGCCACATTTGTGTCAATAAATTACAGCCAAACTACCACCAGTAGTTCTGCCTTTTGGTTCAGGAACTGTCCTAGTTAGCAAATTGAGATAGCTACTCGCTTAGTAAAAACTGTAACTCTCACTCTCTGGTCTTGGGAATCCTAAAGTGTGTAGTGTGTAGAGTAGTGTGAAGTGTGTAGTGTGTAGAGTAGTGTGTAAGTGTGTAGAGTAGTGTAGTGTTGTGTGATTTAGTTTGGTGTGTCATGAACTCTTACTCTCTGGTCTTGGGAATCCTAACGTGTGTAGTGTGTAGAGTAGTGTAGTGTTGTGTGTCCTGAAGTGAGGCCCTTGTTCCCAATGCCATGGTTTTAAGCTCCACATGTGGTCCCTGCAGGGAGATGAGCCTCCGTGCACCCTCCTCGCGCCCCCCTCCCGCCACCACTCTCGTGCCCAGCCCATGGCCAGCCCCGTGCCCACACGAGCCCCACGCCTACAGGATCTGGGGGTCACCAGTCTTAGTTTGCAGGTACTGCAGTGTGAAGACACAACCGAGCGATCGATACCACACTCGTTTGAAGTTAACCTTAATTTCAACAATAACAATTCTCTTTCAGTCACTTCTAATTGCCCCCTGTGTTGTCACGCCACAGTGTTCCTCAACCACTGCTTTGCCTGTCAGGAACAGCTGACTGTTCTTTCCCAACCGATTGCCCTTGCTTCAGATTCATAAACATTCTAATGTGGAATTATGGCCAAGCAGCACTCTTATCAGCCTCTTAATTTCCCTGGTGACCTTGTTTTGGGCATTCAAATGTGATTTTTGGTGATGGGTGTACTATTAACAATGACCATTAGGTGGTGGTAGAAATCATAATCCTTTAGTTATTAATCAGTACTGAGACACAAATGTACATTTGTATATGTGTATGTGTGCATGTGTCCTAGTTTCTCTCTGTGTGTGAACACTTGTTTGCATGAAAATGTGCACAGCAGACAGCATGTGTGTGTGTGTGTGTGTGTAATTTTAATCAGTGAGGCGCATTGCCATGGAAATGATTAACAAAGCACTGGAAAGAAAAAGCATCTGTGTTTACGTAATGGTTCAATGTGTAGTGTGTGTTTACAGCAGTTCCGGTGTGTGTTCAGCCCAGTGTGTGTTTCAGTTTGGCGACGTGTGTTTACCGTGTCCCCATTTGCTTGGTACAGACTCAGTTTCCATGGTAATGTTAGTCTTTCTGGGCCTGTGTGTTAAACGCCTCCCGTGGACCATGCCAAGCTCCGGCAGATTCAGCTGTGAAGTGCTCCATGTGACACGCAGTGGAGAGGAAAATAATGTTTGTTTTAAGATCCTTTAAATCTTATCTCTGTCTGTTTCCCTGTGACTCTTTCTCTCTCTCTCTCTGTCTCTCTCTCTCTCTCTCTCTCTCTCTCTCTCTCTCCTCCCCACCTGTCTATCTCTCCATCTCTTTTTTCCCCCTCTCTCTCTCTCTCTCGCTCTCTCTCCCTTGCTGCTGTCCCAGAACGTGGAAGTCAGCCGAGAGCCTGAGGAGGCCCTTCTGACCGTTCCAGACCACATCTAGAGGACCAGAGAGAGACGCTGACCGTCCCACAACCGCACAATATCTGTCCTCGAACCCTTAACGTCAAATGACCTTTACTGTTGTTGTTTTTTTTTGTATCAACATATGATGTCATGGTGAAGTGTGTGTGTGTGTGTGTGTGTGTGTGTGTGAGTGTGTGGTAGAAAGAGGTTCTCTGGTTGTTGTTGTTGTTGTTTGTCTGGGGCAGAGAGAGGACTCAGTGGCTCAGCTGTTGGTGTCAGCTGTTGCAGTGGATCAACTGCTGGGGTCTGACGGCCGTAATCTACTCTCTTCGCGAGGGGATATAATTTTGCTCCAATGAAATTGCACAAGATGAAGCGATGAATATTTTAATTTATGTGCAGAACTCACACCAAGGACGTTCCTTGCACGGGAGGTTTTTTTTTTATCCCAGCAGCAACTGTAGAACAATAAACCTCAGAAACTGACTGATTGTGGACGGGACTGCAAAGTACTCAACGGTTACCCACAATCCTTTGCGGTCAGAGAGCTCAGCTACCATCTTCCTGTATAAACTCAAACCTGGGATGTTTCCTGTGCCCCTACCAATGTGCCTCATCCGTGGCTGGGGTAGACTGAGGAAGCTGACAGGCTTTTTAAACATTCAACTGTGAAAAGGAACAAAGGGACCTGACCACTGCCGTGCTGTTGTTGTAATAGACTTTCACAGCGATAAGCTCATAGTGCTTTGCATGTCAGATTTAATGGAAGAAAATAGGTAACTGAGGTTGCTGTATATGGTTTCTGTCCTTTTAGGCTGAGTATGTTTACAATTCAGTACATACAGAAATATCCACAGCTAAGCTTAATGGACTCACCCTTATATGAAGCACTAACGTGTTAGTTCCTTTGTTACCGCTCACTGGAGAACCTCAGGACCATCTCTAGATCCGCACTGCTCAAAACCCAGGTTAAATGAGGAGAAGTCTCAAATTGTGCACATTTTAGTGAGCTGAGGATCATTGAAATCACGTAGATCTGTGAATTATGCTGTTCACCCATCATCACATTTGTTCTTTTCAAAATGAAACACAGCAAAACCTCAGTGGAATAGTTAGTGTAATGTAGAAGTGCAACCCCTCGATTTATCTGTGGTTCTAGAACTGTCCAGTCCTTGGTCAAATACACACCAAGGTGTATATGCAAACGCTCGCACACACATATTTGGAAATGTAAAACATAAAAGTGAAATAATAATATGTGCACTTTTCTATACATTGTGAATATAATTAAATCCTTCGATCTTGTGCCAGCGATGAAATCATAACCACGAATATGCTATATATTCCTGACGTGATGAAAGTCTATTCAAAGAGTTTCTCTCGTGTTAACATGGATCATCTCTCAGTACGAGCTTGACTGATTGGTTTCAGCCTCTCTCACTGGTGCTGCACAGAAGTGGTTGTTTGGTCTCGTGGGTGCCATGTTGAATATAGGATCAGTTGGGGAACGTTTTCTCGAGAGGGTGTGATCTTATTTTGTGCCTCTCCAATAAAAATCTAAGCCATCCTTTGAAAAGTAGCACACCTGTGATACATAGTGGTTAATAGCAAACCAATGTTTTTTTTTTCCTGAACAAGTTGTGTGTTTGTGACATGTCCTGACAGTGTGTCCTTACTGTCTGTGTGCTGTGCCGTGAGTGTTCTTCTCTGTAGTTTTGGCAACTGTAATGGTCACAGTTATCGCAGAGCACAGACACCTATAGATGATATCCGTGTCATTAATGTCACATGATTACAGACACCTATAGATGCATCAGTGTCATTAATGTCACATGACTATGGGATGACGGTTTGGGTTGTGTGTGGACATCTTGACGAAACGACTGCAACAACGGAGACGCATGTTTTCGCTGCTGGTTTTTCCTGAAAGTCGTCTAAATTCCAGTAGCCTCTGTTGAGCAGGGGCAGCTGGGACTCAATAAAGGGACGCGAACAGAAAACATCCCCTGGACGGGAGAGGAGAATGACTTTAATGTGCAATTTACTGTGACCGAAAAAAGCAATGATATGTAAAGAGAATTTTTTTTTTTAAATTACTTTTATTTTTGTTGGCACAAACAAAATAAAACAAGAAGCAATGTCACCATCTCTGGGTCTCTGAACAGCCTCCTTTACACTTATTAGGACTCTTTCCTTTAAAAAAATAAACCACATGCAGTTTATTTCAGTAGCAAGTAAATTACAAAACGATTAAACATCTGTACAAAATAGATATACACAAAAGTGTGTGCAGCTGTCATTAAAAATGAAGGCTTCCCGGCACTCACAGTCCTCTCTCTCTCTCTCTCTCTCTCTCTCTCTCTCTATCTCTATCTTTGGCTGGCCTCCGCAGCCGTGGCCTTCTTCAGTCCCCTCTCTCTCTCTATCTCTATCTTTGGCTGGCCTCCGCAGCTGTGGCCTTCCTCAGTCCCCTCTCTATCTATCTCTGGCTGGCCTCCGCAGCCGCTGCCTCCCTGTACTGCTGGGTCCAGCTGTGGGGGTCTTGATCAAAGAGCTGTAATGGAGGACAACATCATGTTAGAGGATCGCTCTCTCTCTAACTCAAACACACACACACACACGCACTCATCCTAGACAATTATGCTTTGTGCTTTTCCAGTTCTGTGGCTTCCAAAATACAATGATGGATACATTGATTGTGTATTTTATTGTTGTTTATTATTATTTCATTTTTTGTATTTAATAGTAGATACAAGCAGAGCATAGACTAATTACCTCTCCCACGATCTCCAGAAGCTTCTTCTTGGAGACTTCCTTCTCAGCGCGCACACCCCAGCGGAACTCAAACTCCACAGGATCAGTGTGGGGGATTCTGGCAATCTCCAGATACCTAAAAAAAAACATCATCTCATTATTCTGCCACACACACACACACACACACACACACACACACACACACACACACACACACACACACACACACACACACACACACACACACACACACACACACACACACACACACACACACACACGAGGCCCTAATTTGATTGACAGGCAACTGGCAACAAGCAAAGTCATTTAGCTAATTTCATACCATGGGCAAGATCCTAAGCGCAAACTGATGGAGATAATTTCCAAACACTGTTAATGACTTAAGAATATAATAATTAAGTCCCTTGTATATTATATTACCTTATATGAATCATGTACTTATGTAAGCAGGAACATGGCTTTTCTGTGTTTCTGCGTGTGTGTAACTTTGAATATTAGGTGCCACTTAGTCTACATTTGTACAAGAGCATGTTTAGACCAGAGGTGATAAGCTTCTTCCGACCTTGTGCAAAACTGCCATCCTTGCAATATAGGGAGCCTCAGACGTCAGAGATCCACCACGTGATTATCCCTGCTGAAAACCAAACTTCTGTCTATATAAACCTTCTGCGATGTGTTTATCAGGGCTTCACTTTCAGCCTTGTGCTGGGAGTGAGCCCAATTAGAATTGTTGTTTGTCTAATAAATATACTTATATGCAGCTCCGGAGTCCTGAGGTAACTAGGGTGAATTTTCACCGAACACAAACATGGATGGGTCAGCGCAATGCTCCCAACACACCACACAACAGCTTTAGTTCACGTGCGACAGACTTTGCCAGTTGCCCGTCAATGAAATGAATGCCCACAGTGTGTGACGCCCATAGGGTTACCTGCACTGGGCACCGACACACACCCCAGTGCCCATATTGTGTGTCACATACTTATTTATTTATTGATTGATTGGTTGTTCTTTGCAGTAGGCCGACGCCTACTCACTGGCACAGACCTGTCACTCATTAATCAATCACAAGGTCTTTGAAAGCAGGCTCATGCATGAGACTTCTCACTTTTAGTAAGAAACTTTAAGTGCGATTTAGGAGCACCTTTAGTGCTAAGATAAAATGCTTTGTGAATACAGGCCCAGACCCCTAACAAACAACATTCATTATTTCACTACACACACGTCACAGGCATCTCATAGGTACTGGCTGGGTACCGATGTGCGCAATCCATGCATCGCGTCACCAAACACACAGTTTCACCTTATCACAGCGGATTAATATGAAAGAGGGAAGAGAGAAGTCATTAATGTTGGGTCAGGGTTGCCCCAGACAACCGCTCAGTGATGTCTGTCTTTGGGGCCTGACCGCATGTTTATCTATGGTGTGGTATAAACCGGTTGTCTATGGTCTTAGAGACACCAGCTCTGATCACACCAAGCTCCCAGCCACAGTCAGGGTTTGAACCTCTGACTTCTGCCCCTCTGATCTCAGGTCACCTGTATCAGCATTGTGAGCTATTGTGTTCCCTATACTGATCTGGTGCCAACCTGAGCCACCAGGGTGAAGGGGGGGGGGGGGGGGGGGTTGGCAGGTGTGATGGCACCTCATTCACACGTCCTGGTACACATCACAGGTGTGACTAAGGGTTTAAAGGCCCATGACGAGGCATTCAAGAAATAGGTGACTGACCAAAAACAAACACCAGGTAAACAAAACCACAAAAACAACCATTTTCAAATCCCTAAAAGAAAAAAAAGTTTGCTAAGGTGTGACTTACTTCTGTCGTACAAACTCATCTGTGACCAACTTCTTCACATCTCCAAAGAGGTCATGCCTCTCTCTGTGCCCAAACAGAGAGAGAGAGAGAGTGTTAGTATGGGAATACTGGTGGATCATTAATGTTCTTGGTTAACTCAAGGTCTGGGGGTATTCCAAGTAAAGGGATAAGTGACAAACCTGGTTAAGGTAACTCAGTAAGTGGTAAACCTCTTAATGGATTGTTTTGCTTAGAGAATGAAGTCAAAAAGGCTTTTCTATTAGGAGGTTTACCACTTCCTCTGAGGTAACTTACCCAGGTTAGTCACTAAACCACGCACTTGGAATACCCTCTGGAGTGCCACTAGTGAATAGACACAAGGCATGACCTTACCCAGGATCCACGCGCAGCTTCTTCATGAAGTTCCACACGAGAGCTGAAAAAGTCCAAAAGAATGAACACCACCACTCATAAAAAAAACAAAAAAAAAACACAAACCTTGTGGCATTTGCATCCATAACAGAGCATGAGAACTAAACAAACACAAACCTTGTGGCGCTCACATCCATCACAGAGCATGAAAACTAAACCAAAGTGCGGAAGTCACACTCCATTAAACGTAAACAAAAGCGCGGGAGAAGCTGACCTTCCTTGACGACTCCGCCCTTCATGAAGATGACGCTGAGGATGGTGAAGAGCAGGCCATATTTGGGGCTGGTGGGGACCCTGGGGACGTCACACGGCAGGTTCAGGCACATCAGGCAAGTTTCAACACATGCTTACTTCTTTCCATTACACGCTCATTACACACTGTGGACCTCCAAGCGTTTTAAGTCTCCTCCCATTTAAAAGGCCATTCAAGGTCACACTAGGGGTTTCCAAGGTAACAGTACAGTACACAAATTCGAAAAAGGAATTCTGGAAAGCATGCAAAAATATTTTTGATTAAACCTAAAGAATTGCAATGAGGCTGTGTGAACTGACATCAAAACCTCTGCATGTTTCTGCCATTATAGGACTATGGGCATTGAGACGTTCTACCAGACAGCTCCGTATACCTGTCCAAGTTCTTCAAGGGAACATCAATCCACTACACTGGCCTTTTAGGCACAAGCTGTAATATTAACAGCAAGAGGATGTGAAGTAGATACAGTAGTTAGGGTGGTCAGCAATGAATACGTGATCATAAATATAAATCTCCAGAGTTTCTGTTGTAGAGGTGACCCAAATACATGCAAATCTTTGATTTCTTTTCCACTTGATAAACGTCATAAGCGAGTGCTCAGGTGTCAGGTTGGGTTAGTCTGTCTGAAGAGTGAGGGACCCACTGATCTTTGATCATGTGGACGCCAAAGCACCCAGGGATCAAAACTCAAATGCAAGAGTTCCCTTACATTATTTAGGTAAACACCCATGTAAACAATCCACAGTGGGATCGGTAAACAACATTTGATGGTCTAATTTCTGGGTTGACCTACATGCTGACTGGCTCCTCAGGCAGAGACTCCAGCTTGTTGGTGAGGATGTACACATGACTTTTAGAATCGATCTCCACCAGCTTCAGTCCGAACACCTGGGTAGAGGAGGCAAAGCTATGTGAGCAATTATTCTCAATGACAAGACCGAGTCAAATTGTCACCAAATCCAGATTGCCCAATACAGGTTTCTCTTTGTTTCACACAGACGGTTGACAGCCATCTTCCTTTTCTGGTACTGTGTTAAAGATGGTCAACTTCTTGATTTTGGCAGTTTTATATAAATTGTTATTTCTAGAGCACGTTTATATCAACCTAAATTGAGCCAAAGTGCTGTGCAGACTGTCTGGGGGACTTCTACTTTTCGATAGACCTCCTAATGAGGCCTTTTAGTACACTTTGGTTACTTTGTGCAATTACCGGAGAAGACGACCATTAAAATAGACAGCCCACCTGCTCGAAAGTACGACAGACACGCTTCATGATATCCTGGTACATAGCTTTGTATTCTTTGATGACATGCTTTGCGATGTCTGGAAAATAGAGAGAGTAGGGACAAAAGTGAGGAGGAACACATGAAATGAAATCCAGTCTCGGAAACTATACGAGGGGTTATGAAGTACACCGTGAGGGAAACTATTTTGTGTTACTCTGTTCCAAACGACAGCATTATGAACTATAAACCCAAAAACACTAAGCTTACATAAATATCTTTGTTATAAAACACAAGCTGTCGGACACACCACATAAATCATGTGCTGTGACACATGTGAGCGATCACAATTCAAGCAGTTAAAAGAACAACGCAGAACAAAAAACATCCACTCAGGTTGACCACAGTTGACCAACTCTGACCCGTAGCCAATAATGGCCAGTTTGTTTCCAAAGTTATGCACAAGTACCAGTTCTGACAAGGGAATCTTCTCAAAATAAGAAAGATTAAATTAATTCAGACTGACCTGCTCTTCGTATGGGCACTTTCCTCTGGTCCTTTATGAGAACAAACTGGACAACCTCTGCTACCTTTAATTTAAAAAAGAAAAGACAAACTTTAGGTGTTGATATTAAATAGATGTGGCAAATCACCACATATAATAAGCCTAAATAACGCAGCGTTTTGTTTTGTATCCTGGTGCATAGAAGAACCAGCTGTAAGGAGTAAGGGCTCCTTTGGTCTTGACAATACGTATGCCTTGTTGTTACATTGTTATGTCATGACACTATCAGGAAATGCGGGCTTTATAAGGTGGACTACACAATCGGAATGAAAGCAAACATCCTTATGGCCGAAACACATCTGTGTTGACGTATCATTAATCGGGACGCACCTTGCGATCAATCTGGACCGGTGTAAAGCTCTCCCGCGCCCGTTGAACTTGAGTGGAAGTAAGCTGGGTGAAAGTCACATCATCCTCGTCATCCGATTCTACCGCTGCCTGTGAGCGCTGCAATTACGACACAAATAAACAAGTCAATCATAATTCGAAACATCGGCATGCACATACAAGTACAAGAGACAGGTAACATATTAAGGAAAACAGCCTGATATTTAAAAAAAAGTAGCAAGTCTTACACTTGGTGCTTTGTTTTGGGAGGCCGAGAGCCTCTTCCTCTGTGACATCGTGCCCAAACACCTTAAAAGAAAACAAGGGTTAACACATTTGCCTGAAGTCAGTCTTTTGGACACCATCTGATATATGTACATCTCGATTCTCCTGTGTTGTCTCATCGTGGACTCATTCGGTTATGTATGCAAACGTTAACGTTCTACCAACTTTGGCTATATGGCTTGAAAATGTGTGTTTAGTTAACGTAACTTACTTCCCTATCGCTAATGTTGGTGTCACGTAGCGTTAGCGACATCTGGTTAACTAAGAGCTCACTGGTAGCAATGTGTATTATCAACACCAACCCACAACATACCCCTTTAACTAAAACATACATCTAAATAAAATGGCAACGCGTCTGAAAATCAGTTTCCTAAAACTGGACACAATGGACAACCACTTACCAGTTATTTAGCTAGCTACATATGTCAGCTAGCTTCCCGCTTGATTCTGAAACGACGCGTAATAATGACGTAGACAAATAACCGCATCAAAGCTTTCAAAGAAGTGTTTGATTGTAGGGCACCAGCAAATATTTAGATTGAAAATGCTCATATACTTTGTATAGTTTAGCCCCTCTGCTTCACGGACTTAATTATAATGATTGGTAAAAAGGGGGAAAAAAATGTAGGCGACGCCCAAATTAAGCCTAAATCGTATGGACCCTATATACCATCAGTGACCCAAAATCGCTTTTATGTGCGCAAAAGTGGGACCAAAGATTTTAGAATAACTTTACTGACCAACTCAATCCTCTCTCTCTGAGCCGCTTACATTTCTCCATTATTTGCCTGTGTAGCCAAGCTACATGTGGGGAAACCACCAGATGTGTGGACCGTCCTTAACTGTTTTCATGCCTATTTTAATGCAAGGTAGTAATGCTACTGTGATTAACATGCGTTTCGTTAAACATGTGTTTGTAAGAACACATACACTGATACAAAAAGTCTCCTCAAAGGTAGGAATGTACAACACTGATGTGGACACGCCTCCTTCCCAACAAAACATGTCACTGCCAGTAAATCTCATCATCCAAGCACATGCACGCATATAAAGGACTTTACCCGTCGCTGTCCACCGTTGGAGATTACATGTGTGCTCGGATGCCATGGGACTCGTTTGGGAAGTCGCTGTAACTTCACTTTGTGTTTTGCTCGCCTGCGTACATTTAGTGGAGTTGCGCGCAGGGGCGACCAGGGATGTCAGATCCACTCAGGTAAGATCAGTCTTAACAGAAGGATTATAGAGCAGGTTGGAGGTAGCCTATAGAGGAGATGACAATAAAAGACAACATAGGAAGAGAAAATGATGAGCCTATTTATAGATAGCCCCGGTGTCAATGCTTCCAGGGACAGAAATATTTACAACAAATTTAAAACTTAATTATAAAAAAAAACTCGTAGTCAAAATACTTTGATATCTTTCAGAGAACAATTCAAGAAATTGTGAAAGCCTGGTCAGGTTTTCATGCATGTTTGTTTACATACAGTTATATAACCATCAGCCCTGCATTCCACTAATGCACTTCCTCCCTCAAACTCCCTCTCCTGTGTGTGTGTGTGTGTGTGTGTGAGTGTGTGCGTGTGTGTGATGAATGCCAATAGAACAGGTGTTGTCATACATTAACAGCATTGCTCACCTGTCAACAAATGCTGTCTTTCCAAGTATTTCAGAGGAGACAGAAAGAGGGGAAAGACTGTGTGTGAAGATAAACTTCTTATCTCTTATTTTCTCTCTGACCTTTTATCGTCTGTAATGTCCAAAATTCAGTGACAGTTTATAAAACTCTGGAATAAATAGCTTTTTTAGATGTGTCTGGACACTTGCACTTCTGAAATACATTGTATCCTAGTAAATGCATGACATGGTATCACATGTTTAACTTCAGCAGTTTCATTAAATGCACAGGTATAACATGTTTAACTCCAGCAGTTTTATTAAATGCACAGGTATCGCATGTTTACCTTCAGCAGTTTGATTTCTGGCGCAGCACTGACAGGTAACACCTTCTCCCATGCTCTCATGTGCAGCCACAACTGGAAGTCACAGACTTTCACGTGAAGAGTACAGTGGTGTCCAGATACGCGCGCACCACCGTCATCAGCACGGTGTTTAACCGGCTGCCACAGGCCACAGACGCTACCTTTGAAGTGGACCTGCCATCCACAGCCTTCATATCCAACTTTACCATGTAAGTAGTGGCCTGGCTGCCATCCTGGGTAGTGCACACAACTCTTGGCACATGCTTAGGCTTGCTGATGGAGATTAGTAGCCGTCTAATGAAAGATGTTCGCGTGAGTCGGCTGACTTTCTTTGGAATGTTTTTGTGAGCAAATGTCGGATTGACGGTCACTGTAATGGAAGCCATGTCTTAGGCCTGAAGCTCTTAATGTCTGTGAAAGGGACCTTTGTGCACTTGCACGCGCACACAGGCACACACACACACACACACACACACAATCACAATGATCATAGACTAGTGGTTCTCAAAGTTTGGGGCGTTGTGGTGGCGGGTGGGTGGGGTGGGGCGTGGGGGGTTGTAGGTGGAGTTACAGAAAGAGGCGTCACTCACACTTTCAGTTTTTTCTGTAGTCTTGCAGTCTTAATTTTTGCTTTCAAAGAAAACTGTGACATTTAGTTCCTGCGTTCCAGCAGAAACCACCATCTTATAGTGTTGCTTGTTGGGGAACTTTAGGGGTCTTCCTAATGTGAATTTACACCCACCATCTCTCCAGCACCTCCGGTGGAAAGGAATATGTGTCTCAGGTCAAGCAAAAACAGGCGGCCAAACAAATCTACGATGAAGCCAAGAAGAAAGGGAAAACGGCTGGACTGGTGGAGTCGAGGTGAGTGCCAGTATGACGGTGCCAGGGTATGACAAGTACTTCCATTCTTAGGGGTAGCAATGTAAAGAGAAAAGTCCAGGTTGGTTTTGTTGCCTGATTCATCCCATCTAATTTAACAATAAAATACCTTTACGTTTACGGTTCGAGGGGTTGAGGCACAGACAATCATTCTGATGAATAACACACACAGAAGACCTCTTCATTCATGTCCTATCTCTGTTGCTATGACATGACATGAGATCGGCATATGGATGCCAAATAAGGAATATCTTCAAATCATGCTCATTGTGTCCTTGTGATTGGTTATAGTCATTCTTGACACCGTGTCTAACTGACATTTAAGTTTAACAGCCTCTGAGACAGCAGCTTCTTTTAACCTTTGACCTAACCTTCAGGCTAAAACACATGCACATTCTCTCTCTCACACACACACACACACACACTTTCTACCACAACCTATGCTGGAGACTCAAAAGTTCCCTTTTGTCTCTTCCTCTGGTCCTACATCATTACCTGATAACATACAGGTATAAAAGATATCAGAAAAACAAATATGAAATATACTCCAACAGTTTCACACCAGTTCTTTTGTGAGAAATCCCTGAAGAGTGATCTGTGTGTGTGTGTGTGTTTTAAACTGCCCCTCAGGAAGGAGGTCCCTGGCAAATTCAGCATTGATGTCAGCGTGGCCCCAGGCGAGCGTCTCTCCTTCAAGCTCTCCTTTGAGCAGCTGCTCGTGCGGAGACTGGGCCGCTACGAGCTGGCCCTGGGCCTGAGACCGACCCAGCCGGTCCCGAACCTCACAGTGGAAGTGTCCATCACTGAGCGCACTGGGATCAGTTTTGTACGAGTGCTGCCTCTCAGGACCGGCCAGCACCTGTCCAATACCCTGGGAGGTGGGTTTTCTTTTCTTTCTTTTATTTGTTCACGTTTTTCAGACATGATGCAGTACTGTGGTGCTTGGATGCACTGTAGGTCACACATCAGTTGTTCTTGTGAAGTTAGATTCGTAGACCAGCTACATTTTAATATTAAAATCTGTAAAAATGCACTGATCAAAACAACCCCAAATAAAAGCAATAGCTTCAAATTCCAGAGCATGGCATCATGCAGGAGTGAGACGTGCTATTACACCTGACAATGTGTAGCGTTGAAGCCAGATGACCAGATTAACAGGAGTGAGACGTGCTATTACACCTACCTGACACTGTGTAGCGTTGAAGCCAGATGACCAGATTAACCCTTTATTGACCAAGATTAACCATTTCCCCACAGCAGAAACTGGATCCCCTTCCTCCACACTGGTGGAGCAGTGGTCGCAACAGAGAGCCCAAGTGCTCTACAGCCCCACCCTGGAGCAACAGACCAGCTCCTCACCCAAGGGCCTCGATGCAGACTTTGTCATCGAGTATGACGTCATTCTCACCGATCTGATTGGAGATGTGCAGGTGATGAGGAAGGCCGTGCGCCATCTTTTCTAATCAGTCCTTTCATGGCAGCAACAATGTTCATCTCTTTGTGCGTCACATTTATGCAACGTCACCTCATGGTTTAGTTGGTTGGTTGCTATGGAGATTACTCTTACCTTAGAGCACTTGCCTGAATACTTCTGCATCTGATGTGCGGGGCAATAGGACATAGGCAGGAGATGGTACAAAAGTGTCCCATTACTTTCTTTAATCTTAATTGCCCCAGTCTTAATGCAGTATTCGATAATATATTAAGGGGTCATTAATCAGTCTTATTCTATTCCTCCATATAACATAAATGCATGTATTTATTTTTAAACATGAAGGACATTTCAGGTAAAAGAAATCAAGGGATTCTGTGTCATTGTGAAATAATAGTGATAGTAGTGATTTTAACAGCTCTTACATGTGCTGAAGGATGTGCATGAGACATTGTTGTGATATTTTTAGAATGTTTGGTTTAATGTAGCTGAGGATTGACTCCGTCTTGCTTCTGGCACCATCTACTGGCCAGGTTGCAGAAAAACATTAATTGTTTAAAATATGAAGAATGCTCCCTGATGACGTTTATTGTTATAGATAATAGAATGTAGTTGCCTTCATGTATATTCAAATTGACCCTTTTAATATATAGGTATTACATCAAGGATGTTTCTGTTGCACGTACTTATATATTATTACACAAATATAAAACAAGCATTCTCAATCCTGTAGTCCCCCTCCCTCACTTCATGTCCATCGGCATAACTGCCTGAGCTTAGCATATATGAAGAGTATTAGAATAACACTGACTTTAATGAGGTGTGCTTGGAGCAGGGATATAGAGATGGAGTGCAGGATTTGATAGCTCTTGCTCTAAAGTGTTAAGTATTGAGTATTAACCAGAGTGAAACGTCGTGTCAGCAGGCGTGTGTTCCATCACTCTTGTGAGGACGCTGATCACATAGTTAAAGTCCTCCATTCTTGCAAAAAGTTGTGGATATTTTAGCTCAGCAGCCAATCAAATTACACCCCTCTTTCCTATTTGAGCTCAGCGGCCAATCAAATTGCACCTCTCTCTCCTGATCAACAGCTCGTCAAACCCTTTTTGTGTTTTCCTCTCAGGTGTATGATGGGTACTTCGTGCACTACTTTGCTCCCCGAGAACTGCCAGTCGTGCCGAAGGAGGTGATCTTCGTCATCGATGTAAGCGGCTCGATGGCCGGGGGCAAACTAGAGCAGACTAAAGAGGCCATGGATGCCATCCTGGGCGACCTGCGGAGCCACGACCACTTCAACATCATCACCTTCTCCTCGTCCGTGCACCCCTGGAAACACAACGCCACGGTTCCAGCCACAGCGGACAACATCCGGCAAGCCAGAGCTTTTGCAAAGAAGATACAGGTCCGGGGATGTAAGTCTGTCGGATCATCATCCCAGTAGCAAGCTCATATTTACTTATTTACAGTACGCATGTACACATTAGTGTCTGTAAATGTCATGTAATATAAACTTTGTACAGTCTTTACTCTTTACACTCATTGTACCATTGTAAGGATGTGGATATGTACCTCATCAGCATCAATATATGTACATTTACAGTAAGTAACCGTAAATGTACATATATTGATGCTGATGAGGTACATATCCACATGTAAGTAACTGTAAATGTACTGTAAATTATGGTATGTAACTGTAAATGTACTTTTGAAGTAGAGATATTGAAATGGTTTCCAAGGGTATAGGAATAAAGGGTTTATGCTATTTTTGTGTGACTCTCTCTCTACCCCATCATGGTCTGCTCCAGCCACAGACATCAACGCTGCCCTTGTGAAAGCGGGGACGCTCCTGCGCAACTCCTCCTCTCAGTGGGGTGTGCGTGGGGTCCCCATGGTGATCTTCCTCACCGATGGAGCGGCCAATCACGGCGTGACCCATAGGGAGACGATGCGGGGGAACGTGAGGGAGGCGCTGGGGTCCGCCGCACTGTTTGGGCTGGCTTTCGGCCGCGACGCCGACTACGACCTGCTCCGACAGCTCTCTCTGGAGAACAGGTAGCTGTTTCTTAGCTCACACTAGGACTGTGTATTGGCTAGGATCTTGCCATATGGTGCGTATCATGATACAGGGGTATATTTAATATATTGCGATACTGAAAGAAGGCGATGTATTGCACACATCTATCTATCTATCAGTCAATCAATCAATCAATCAATCAATCAATCAATCAATTAAACAGGGGTGTGGCTCGGAGGGTGTATTCGGATTCTAAAGCGAACCTCCAGCTTAAAGGCTTCTACGATGAGGTTGCCAACCCGCTTCTCTCCGACGTCCAGCTGAGCTACAGCGACGACCAGGCCTTCGACGTGACCCGCTCCCTCTTCCCCAATTACTTCCAAGGGTCCGAGCTGGTGGTGGCAGGCAGGGTGCATCCTGGGGCACGCGACCTTGGCGTGACTCTGAACGCCTTTGACACCAAGAAGCACCTGACTGTGGAAAACAACATCCCACTCTCTGGGGAAAGCTCCCCGGACCAGGAAGAAATATCCGGGTTTGTGCGTCGTCTGTGGGCGTACTTCACCATTAAAGAGCTGCTTCTGACCGCAGAGAACGCCAGCGACCCCTCCACTCGCGCCCTCCTGGAGCAGAACGCCACCCGCCTCTCTTTGAAGTATAACTTTGTCACGCCGGTCACCTCACTGGTGGTGGTCAAGCCTGACCTGGAGGAGGTGCCAACGGAGGAGAAGCCATCTCCTGACCCTACTGACAAGAAAGCCAAGAACAGTGAGTTGCATGGGTCTCTTTGGGATACACAATATATATATATTTATACACTGATATCTTCAGCACTTTTGTGGATATCCAGACAGAATTTTCTACTTACACTAAATGTTACTGGTGCAATCAGAGTCTGTGTTCTGATTTAATAATTCCAGAGATTGATAATCCAATAATTCCAGATATTATGATATTATACAAGTAACAAATGCCACAAAGCTTTGCTAAATACAGAGGCTGGTGTGATTGTGGGCAATTACCCAGTATTATGAAATGTGGATAGAATGATTGAGTATATATTAACAACATTTTGAACATATTTTCATTTGTGGCTCAATTATTTCAATTGGGTTTTTTTCCCCTTCAGTTTCAAAGATACTATTTTGAGATCTGGACAGACCACCAGATAGCATTATTAATGAACTAACTAACTGATTTAACTAACAAATTTACATCTGTAGATAAAAATGTATTTCACAATGTTAAGGGGGTCACGGGGAACTTCTAGCTGAATAGGCTTAGAATAACCCTACAGTTGATTTTGACCAGCTTGTTTCAGCAAAAGATAAATTCATTACAAGAGTGATCATCTCAAACAAATTTTGAAGGTTTTGATTTTTTTCTATTCCAGTTCCCCAAAGAGGTCATTCCAGAAAGGCCTTTGCCTCCTCAGGTATGTGAGAATAATGTCCATAACCCATTTGCCACATGTATGTCAGTTTCTCGTTTTTAATCCTCTTCTCAATCACTGGATCATTTTTCCAGCGGATGGCGACCCCCATTTCCAGGTGCACCTGCCAAAGCTGGAGAAGAACTTATGTTTCACCATCGACGGCCATGCAAGCGATGTGCTACGCCTGCTGGAAGACGCTGAAAACGGTACACCTTTTTCCTAGTGCGGTCTCCCATTGCACGACTAACATCCTACAGCAGGGGACAGCCATACAGCCATGGTCCAAATGTGGGTGGGAACCATTAGCATGTTGAGCGCATATGAAACTTTTTATAACTGGTTGTATTTTAACGCCCTGTGAAAATGCTATTCAAAGTAGTGGTGCAGGATCAAATAGAGAGAGCAAAGGTGAAGTGAGTAGTGGATTTAGAGAGAAAATCAGGCTTATCGGCGTTCGCACCGTACAGGACTCAGGAATTGAAATGATACTTTAGACTAGACTAGACTT
This sequence comes from Clupea harengus, assembly GCF_900700415.2. Taxonomy (NCBI): domain Eukaryota; kingdom Metazoa; phylum Chordata; class Actinopteri; order Clupeiformes; family Clupeidae; genus Clupea; species Clupea harengus. The sequence continues at coordinate 27,579,256 of NC_045155.1, forward strand.
TACACTTTGTCATGAATTGCTACGGTCCTTCCATTGAAAATGAATGAGTGAATGCTGAACTACAGGGAATTACCACCGCCCTCCCAGCCCCACTCAGCCTTGGCCTCCCATTGTGATTTTTGCTCAGGCATTACCGTGGACGGCCGTCTGATGTGGGCTCCTCCTGAGGTTGGCCACGAGGACCAGGAGCGCACTTACTTTGACCAGATTGTCGTGTCCAGGGGTGGACCCGAGGCTGTGGTAGTCACGTTGACGCTGGATTCGGTCAACATCTCCCAGCCGGGACGGCCAGACAGAACCCTCCTCACCGGCGCCGTGGGCTCCGTCCGCGGCCCAGATCTACAGGTCTCCATCGACGAGCAGTTCCGGTGCTGGGTGGAGCTGGGGCAGGGTGTGAGCTTCCTGGTTCTCTTTCATCATTACCAACACCCCGATTACATGCAGCTGGATCATCTGGGCTTCTACATCGCCAAGGGTGACGGCCTCTCTGTGGGGACTCAAGGTCTGCTAGGTGGGGAGATATTTACTCTTTCTGCCCTGGCAATGGCAGACTATTCACTTCACTTGTGAATACTATGTATATTAAAGCCCCCCACCATTTGGCAAATGCTTTTGTATAAAGCAACTTTCAAAACATTTGATAACAAAAATATAGAGTAATTACAACAGTGAGAAATTAAGAAATGATGTATAATGCAACAAAATGTGTAACCATTATTATTATTGTTTTTGTTGTTGTTGTTGTCATAATCATTTACTGAATACACAGTGAGCTAATGTCTGTTCCCCTCATGTAGGCCAGTTCCAACATGCTGATATTAAGATCACGGAGGAGACGGGAGGCCTGGGCACAGGTCTCAGACACAGGGGGCACAGGAGGGACAGCGCCACAGACGCTAGCACTCTGACCTTTGGGATGCTGCAGAGAGGCACCGCACAGGTTCCTGTGACCCTGAGGAGGAAGATGATGAAGGACACGGTGAGGAAACGCCACACGGGTCTCTGCTGGGAAGTGGGCAAAGACGACGTGGAGAAGATTCTTGCCAAGCCCTATCGGGCTTACATACGAGACACTGACGTCCTGTCTCATCACTCCACAAACTAAGCATGCTTGTGTGTGTGTGTGCCAATTTAAGTCGACGACACACTCTTTTTACACGGTGCATTGTTGGTCAAACACCAATATCACTCTTCAGTGGACCTAAGAATAAGTGTGGAGAAGGGGGCACAGTAAGGATACTGTACATTAGGTTTATAGAGAGCTTAACACTCTTGCACACTTAAACTAAGTGCCTGAATGCAAACATACAGTTGCGGAAGAGGATTGTGAAATGGTCACCCCAAAACCCAGAAATCATCCCAGGACGTGCAGTTCTACAGTTTACCCCGACTGCCATTTAAAATTGTCACTTGAGTTCCTTATTACATCATCAAATAGAACCTTCAGTTAGCAACATTCCAATCACACTAAGAACGAGAACAGAACTGAGGAGTGAGAGAACTCAACTGTGCTTATTATGGATTACAATAGTGTGTTCTCATAGCTTGGTACCCTCAGAGATACAAAGGGTCTGACTTCTAAAGGTGTCTAAAGGTCAAAGATATAAATTGTGATTATAAACTAATGCCTTGTATAAAGTAGGAGAGAGATTTTATTATAACTGGTTGTGTAACTCGAGACTTTACATTTCACACGTAAGCAAACTGTAATCAAAAGCACATACAGCTGAAATAAATGAACAATACATGAATAAATACAGAACCATAAGAGTCTGTCATGTGCCTTTTTATTTTTAATATTTTTATTTTCATTCTTCTGTTTGATTTACTTGGTTGTACAGGACGTTAGGTACTGTTCACATACTAGTGTTCAAACAAGAACCACAGGCCAGCTAGTCATCAGTCCAAAATGGTTGGGAGAGTTTTAAGGATGGGTTGTGTTGCATCTGCACATCAATCTCAACCAAATGACATGGCACAAAGAAATTGAAATATAAAACATTTTCGTACTTAAATTAAATAAATAAAAAGCATAGGGCATAGTAAACAATAGCGATATGAAAGTAAGGATGGATACTCAAAATCCAAAATGTTAATTAAAACCTTAAATAAATTCCAGTCTCGCCAGTCATAGATGTCACAAAGATACTCAGATAATGTCAGAGATGTAGACACTGCACTTGGACGTGGTCCCTCTGCAACTCCATGCTTTAAAAAAAGTCGTGCCCAATGATTCCGACTGTTTAGCTTTGCTTTAGTGGAGTGTAAATGACGTTTAGTGAATGATAGTGTTACTAAAGGTAGTCTGGGGGTTGTGGACTACCCAATTGGTGTTGTTACACCCCCGGGCTGCTCGCTATGGGAAGCCAATGCAACATCTCTGAGAAGCTCTTTATTAATAATAATAATAATAATAATAATAATAATAATAATTCATTTTATTTGTAACGCACTCAATAGAGCAAAGGCTTCTTCACACTCTACTCTGCATTAGACCTGTTAGTAATCATTACAGTCGTTCAAACTAGAGACAACTCCTCCGGCGATATCACAATGTCTAATCGCTATTGATCGATCTTTCAGGCATAGAGATGGATCAATGCAAACGGTTAATGGGTAGGAATGACTTCATCTCGATGCACTACAATTGACCGATTTAGCATCTTGCGTTTCCCTCCAGTCAAAAAAAAAAAGTAATCATAATAATTCAAGTAGCGACACAAAACAAGCTCAAGTGAGAGCGTTGTTTGTTTTTAAGACATAACACGGAAATCCCCAAACAGCTAGGCATTTGACTTAAGGGCTCGGGGAAGGGGGGGGGGGGGGGGGAAGAACACTTGATGAAGCAGAGATATGCGATAAACAACATCGGTTCAACCCCAAGGAAGTGAGGAAGGGGGGTAAACGTGGTGGTGGGTGGTGGGTGGTAGTGCGGGAAGGGTAAGTTAGTGGCAGGTTGGATTGCCCAAGTGTTAGGCTGGCTTGCTGTGGCAGTGTGGTATCTGTGGCATCTCGGCCAACTCCCCTGTGAGATATGACCATTAGTAAGATCCAACTCCCCTGTGAGATATGACCATTGGTACGGTCTATAGGAATCTCTGGGACTGTAAGGGTTTCAGATGACCTAGAGCGTTTCCCTTTGTAAAGGGGAGGGGGGGGGGGGTGCGCCAAACATCCACTGCAGAAGCAACGTCCATTATTGCACATTTACCATCTGTAGTTCATTACTTCCTGAACGGTTTGTTGTTGTTGTTGGAGTTCACAGCCTAAACTTCGGGAAGGGGTGGGCGTGGCGGATTGAGTTTGGGTTGGGGTAAAAGGATGATGGGAAAAGTGGCCTCTGTGACATCACACTTATTCTGCTGATGACGTAAAAGGCCTAGGCCAATCACAGCACACATCCAAAGAGGCATCTCAACACACACTCAACTTGCAACACCATCTCCGTAAACGCAACTCCGTAAACATTATAGGATCGTGACCGTTCTCGTGGGCTGGGTTCAGCTGAAGTCTAGTTTCGCTCAGCCTGTCTCGAAGTTACAGTTATTCTTACAGCATACTTGTCATTATGTCGCACTAGAAATCCAACCCTTTTTCTTCACACTTCCTCTCTATGGTTCTCTCTTTCTCTCTTTTCTCAGTGCAGTCTTTCTCCCAATCAGACACATTTCCTTGTTCCTCTAACTCTCTCCCCTTTAGTTTCCTTGGCAACATACCACTGTCCCTTTCCATCTCACTGCTAGGCTCTCTCTTCTCATAAACATGTGTGGTCAAATCACACACTCTCTGTCGCTAAGAGGTACACTGCAACCACTCCTTCGCACAGAAACACAGCCTATATCTGAAAACAAATCAAAAATGAAATCAGTGGCGCTTCAACTGAAACCACAAATCTAAAGGCCCAATCTGCTAACTTCACAGTCTGATACAATCATGCTTACTGCACAAAGCATCTCTTCATAGTGTGTTTGCTGACAACTGTGGGGGTAGTGAACAAGGGGTGTTTGAATGTAAGTGAAGAATGGGGTCCAGAGAGCATGATCTTCTGTAGTTCTGCCTCTGCTTGGGCACAGACACAAAACTATTAGTGTGTCCGAAGCAGGAAGTGAACATGCATATGTATGTGCTATGGCCAGTAGGAATATTCCCTTTCTGTCACTCGCTTTCACTAGCTAGACGAATGTCTGTCCTGACTTTTTTTTCAAATGGTCGTGGTGTGATATGAAAGGCATCGTATTCAGCTGTGTGAATGGGTGTGTTTGTTTTCCATAGCTTGATTGTTACATCAGACATCCGGCTCCCCAGTGGATCTGAACTGGTATGTGATGCGGTCTGATTTCAAGTAGCTGTCACCAAGGATTTTTGAGTGTCGGAGTGTCTGTGTGTGGTGTGTGTGTGTTTCTATTTGTGTGTGTGTATGTATGCAAGACAAAAAAGGTGACCATATAACAACGTAACGATGCAAAGCTACCATGCCACAGGTCTCTGAGTCACTGAAACAGCCTCAAACAAACACTCGGCTAAAAAAAAACCCAACCCAGAGGCAAACAGAAGTCATGAAAGCGGACTCTCTCCTTTCCCCCCAAAAGCCTGGAGCCACGACACAGAAAAAAACACACAGCCGAACAAAGCAAGGAATGTCTAAAGAACCACACGGAACCAAACACAGAATGAAGAATCTATACAGCATAGAGAGTGCAGCAAGAAGGGGGGGGGAGTTGTAGGGTAAAGGGGTGTCAGAGAAAAGAGGACAACAAAAAGAAGAGGGCAGAAGAGGCTACGCACACGTGTCTGAGAGTGTGTGAGTGTACGCAGTCAGGGTGGGTGCGTGTGAAGGAGAAAAGGTGTGTGTGTGCCTGAGATGAGGGTTTTGGGGTGTACGGAAGGGGTTAGGGTGTACAAAGCTGTTCCACAACTCCCTGCCTCTCTCCCCTAAACCCACATCCCCCCCCACCCCCTCTTCCACGACACACACACACACACACACACACACACACACACACACACACACACACACACACACACACACACACTGCGGCACCGCTCACTGCTCGTCCTCCCCGAACACGTCGTTCTGTTTGCGCTTCATGTTCTCAAAGTCAAAGTCAGTGCCCGTCATGCGCTTGTAGATGTCTTTGATGTCGTTGCAAGTGGTCTCGAAGTGGGTGGTGGCGTCGTACGTACTGGAGGCGAAGATCTGCCGTGGGGAAAAAACATGCAGGGCTCAAAGTTAAAAAGATGGGGCTGTGCTACTGTGTGTGTGTGTGTGTGTGTGTGTGTGTGTGTGTGTGTGTGTGTGTGTGTGTGTTCCTGTGCACAGTGTTTTGCTCAGGAATAATGGAAGCATTCAAAACTAGTTTAGGTTGTGTCATGATTAGCTGAGCAATTATGCATATGCATATGTGTGTGCTACATCATATGTGTGTGTGTGTGTGTGTGTGTGTGTGTGTGTGCGTGCGTGTGTCATTGTGAGCACTGACCTGGCTCTCAGATCCGTCGTCTGAGGGCTCGTAGAGATCGCTAATGGCCACAAACCTGCACAACCAATCAGAAAACACAGCATATCAATTGAGTTTCTGCTGGGTGTCGCTTGACCAATCAGAAAACACAGCATATCAAATGAGTTCCTGCTGGGTGTCGCTTGACCAATCAGAAAACACAGCATATCAAATGAGTTCCTGCTGGGTGTCGCTTGACCAATCAGAAAACACAGCATATCAAATGAGTTGCTGCAGGGTGTCACTTGACTGCACTCTGGCCTAGTTTAAAACTTATATAACATGGGACTGTCAGCAGACAAGCACACACAAAGCAAGCGCAAAAGCAACTGATTGGATACCCTAGCCATCTAGCCATATGCATACAACTCTTCTTCAGAAACACAAATCCGATAATTACAACCTAAAAGTAGGTATATACTGTATCAGGAGATAGAGATGAGAGATAGAGATGAGAGTAGGTATATGTGAGGAGATAGAGATGAGAGATAGAGATGAGAGTAGGTACTGTATATGTGAGGAGACAGAGATGAGATGAGAGATGAGAGATAGAGATGAGAGTAGGTATATGTGAGGAGACAGAGATGAGATGAGAGATGAGATGAGAGTGAGATGAGAGAGTGAGATGAGAGTGAGATGAGAGAGTGAGATGAGAATGAGATGAGAGATGAGAGTCTGGAGCACTGACTTCTGGTCTATGGGCTCCAGCAGCTCGAGGGCCGGCTCGATCTCAGCCTCTGGCTCGCTCGTCTCCACCGTGGTGCTGACGATGGCGATGTACTTCCCCTGCGCAGCCACGTTGTGTGCGTATGAGATCATACACACGTAGATGTCTGCAGGGAGGGACACACACACACACACACACACACACACACACACACACACACACCCACCCACACACACACACACACAGGTGTCACAAGGATCTGAATGCAGTGGAGGATTTCTCCTTATTTTCTTTAATGATATGCATGCTAATTATAAAGCACCATCTTCAATATGAACCAGTTTAAGCTGTGAGCTCTTCTTACTTTCATAAATAACATGCGTGCTAATTATAAAATTATCTTCAATATGAATCAGTTTAAGCATTAAGCTTTGACCCTGTCTGTTGACATGGTGCGACCCTGGCCACTCACCAGAGGTGCGGTTGACCTGATTCTGGGGGATGATGATCTGACAGGAATTGGCATCGTTGGTGTTCTTGATGGGATGACTCAGGATACAGATCACCCTGATCACCTGGCCAGCTTTCCGCACGCGATCAGCGACGTAGCTGGGGTCACAGATGAGCTGCTTGCAGCGTGCAACCTACCCAGAAATCAATAGAATCGATCAATGAAAAGACACTCATCTCAATCACTCGGGAGTTCCCTGGAAAAAAGCCAAAACAGATGGTGGAAGATGGTGCATACCTCTCCCTCGGACTTCACTCCAACCACACGGCCATTCTCCATCACAATCTCATCCACGGGCTTGTTCAACATGTATGTTCCACCATAGATCGCACTTAACCTACAAAACGACACACACTGCGTTAGCATTGCTGTCATAAATGAATGGTTTACTCAACAGCACCCAAAATGGTGTCAACAGCACTGAGGAGTACTTTTCACATTTTAAAAGAATATTAGCATAGAAGCCACTGGAAAAAACACTTACCGGGCAAATCCCTGAGGCAGTTCTCCCAGCCCGTAGAGGGGGTAAAGGTACGGGCTCTTGCCATAGCGGGCCAGGGACTCGCTGTACAGTTTAATGCGGTTAATGGACTCCAGGCATGGCTGGTCCATATAGCTGTCAGGGAAATACGCAAGGCAGAAAGAGTTATTAGCAACTGATAAAACATATCAAGAAGTATCAAAATCTTTTAAACGGCTTCTTAACTTAAAAATGTATTCAATATGTTAGCTTTACTATACTTTATCTCAGCACTCACTCATCGGTCCTGTAGAGGGCCAAGGCGTGGCCCGTGAAGTCAATCACATCCTGGCCCAGGTCAAACTTCTTGTAGACGTCTCTCATGGAGGTCGTCGTGGGATCGACTCCCTCAAAGGTCTTGGGGTCGTTCTCGTCGAAGTTAGCCACAAACACAAGGAACTTCCGGAACCTTCTCTTCTCAAACATGCCCATCAGGTCTGGTATTGCCAGAAAAGCAGTCATTAATGAAACCAAAGAAAACTCTACCATATCTGCTGACTTTTAAATCATAGTTCACAGGGTTCAGAGAGCAGAAATCAGTCAATCAAAAAACATCTAAATTCACTAAATGGTACAATATTCGCTTCAAGACAATGCTTGTCAATGAAAAAATCTGGTAGGCAGGTATAATTTTTTACGATCAACCAATAGTTCTCCATAAAAATATTGTTGTCATTTTACTGAAGTAGGCTACATTCATCAGAGGAAGGACTTGAACTATTTCATTTTAATCTGAATTTTAACAAATTATGAAACAGTATTACACGTTAAATATATCTCTATATGAAACTCACTGGAAGCCAAGGCCTCGGTCTCAGTGGAGGGGACCTTATAGATCTTCCCCCCCTTGTAGACAAAACTCCCTTCCACCACCTTGAAGTCCAGGTAGCGAGTCACCTCTGTGTACAGCAGCATCTTCACCAGCTGACCTACAGGTAAGAGAGAAACACACACACACTTGAACAGACACTCACAAACATATTGAGGCTGACATGTCAAACACAGCTCGTACATGCTCATCTCTCTCTCTCATCGTCTTTCACACACACGTACACACACTGACTTACCGTTGGCCATGAGGAACTTGGGGATGAGGTCCACGTTCCAGTCTCTGCCTCGGCCCATAGCCTCAGGAGGGCTATCGTTGAGGCCGAAACGCTTGTACAGCTGGGGACAGAAGGAACCTTTCTTACACAGTGCTACTTGACCAACCTATTTCATATTCACTCAGAGTAACAACATGGTAGGCAGGTATAATATTAACTATCAACCAACAGTTCTCCATAAAAATATTGTTGTCATTTTACTGAAGTAGGCTACATTCATCCGGGAAAGAACTTTTGTATTGGAACTTGAACTATTTCAGTCACAAAAGGCCCATGAGGGGCTGTCTGACCGTGGTCTTACCTCCTCTAACGGGGTGATGGAGGAACTCTCTCCCCCATAGTAAGGGTTCCTGTCCATGTGCAGAACCTTCTTGCCATTGACGGACATGATCCCAGACAGGATGCACTCCTATGTACACATAAACAGGCATTAGAATCTGATTTTAGTCAAATTTTATTGTGTGAGGTACATGAGTATTTATCCCTATCCAAAAGCAGAAATAGTGTAACATCCTATCCTCTGGATAACTAAAATGAAGATGCAAGTAATGAACACTTTCATGTTCAATGTAATTCATATGATCGTGACATCGATCGGAGTTAATATTCGACTACCACAACATTATAAATCGACAGTCAAGGTACTACAGACACAAATGGATTTTATTTCAGCACCTTAGAACGGAACAGCACCTAAACATCACACTCCCAACTCCATGATTTTCCTACGCCTATTTAGCTACCATTGTTTTTGCATGATAACTGCAAGAAGTCATAAAGCAAAAATCATTAGAGATGAATCTGACACTGGCAATTGATAACATAGACACATACGTATGACCTCCCGCACCCAAAAACTGCGATCAATCGCTTCCACAGTGTGGAAGAGCAGTGCATCCTGGGATATATTCGGTCAGCCAGAACCCCACCCATGCAAATGAAAATGATCTAGGAGCCTCGCGGAAGCACACAAATCACTGTGTTTACCTCGCCTAACACTAAATATACAAGATAATACAGCGTTTATGTGCACAGCAGGACTCAACATTTATCCAGAATTTTATATTCTAACATTGCAGCGATTGTTTAGTGTGCTGGAGTAGGGGCCGGTGGAGGATATCACTATTATGTAATGTCGGTGCCGAGTTAATGCAGCTCGATTGCTTTTGTGGTCGACACTGGGAAACTTGGCAAGATCAGTGTAGGCCCATTCATTGCGCATCACACAAGCATTCAATGCAAACAGCATTTCAATCTGTTAAAACTCCAGCTGTGCAAAAAGATGTGCGCGTTTCGTGAAGTCGGTTGTCATCGATGTCAATGGCACTACCTGCCAATAACAGCAGTGTAATAACGCTATGTTACTGCGTTAACATCAGATAATCGAAACATAACTTGCTTCGACAGCAGCTCGCTGTCAATGGTGGTTCTGTCTCCTTGGGTTACTCGTACAACAGACCACGTAGAAAGTACTGGGCGTGTTACCAGGCCGCTCCACGTAGCATCTTTATTGTGGAGGAGAAATGGGTGCTCTATAAAGTATTTCATCCGATTAACCTCATGCGTTTTCAATGGAACATCATACGTTATGCTGACATAGGCTGCTGCCAAGGCTTTTTTATATACTATGGCCTAGCAGACCGTCGTGTTATCATTGTTAGCTGTAGTTACAGTGCCACTACATGACTTCATCTGTGACTGAAAGCATGTAGTCATCGAGCCATTGTCTGTGTCAAAAACGTAGCAAAATTAAGTGTTTGCCTTTGTCATCACATCCACATATTATTTGACAACAAGAGTGTTGTTGTTATGTAACAATGCATAGACTACAATAATTGGTCCAGTAAAATTTCATTTAAAAGCTTTTCACTTTCTGTTAGTCTCCATGCAATGTTAAATAAAACCACGGACCCAACCTCAGCACGCTGGTGAATCTAGTTTAATGTAGGCTATGTCTTCTATCAACCTTACACTCTTGGTAAGGCTACTGGTTCCCGGTGGTTGACCGTGCCTTACCGTAAGACCAGTGCCCAAAACGATCACATCGTATTCCTCATCCATGGCGTCCTTTCGGTCCTGGTCTCCTCAGGCTCCCCAACAGTCAATAAAATGCTCTTCAGAAAGGCGAAGTAGAGAAGAGATGGCTTTTGGTAGATTGTGGAGTGTTTGTATGGCTGATCTATTCAACCTCTGTATGAGAATTGAAGAGGATGCGCTGCACCCGGCGAAAGCGACGAGGATGTGACCCAGGGCGCAGAACTACTCCCGGTAGAGATCCTTTCGCGTCTGAAAATAGGGCGTCGTTTGTGGCATTGGTGGCATCAGCTCCTTAATGATTGTCTAGTTTCTTCGCCGCATTCCACTAAATTGAATAAAGGCTGCTATGTTAACAGCGTTATTTTCATTCTCTCTGCATTGTAAAGACAGCATAATTATAACAACACATGTAAAGTTAAAATTGTAAACACACACAGTAGCATTTGAAATCACGCTCTTCTCACGTTTATTGAAGGAGTGACCTTGTTGCAAATGCTGTGTTCTTCCGCCATCAGTCAATGCAAAACGTTTCTGAAGCCAAGTAGGAGCATAAGTGTCCGGTTGTACATGTTCTCTCTCTCTCTTTCTTTCTCTCTACCTTTATCACAAAACCATGCCCCACTTAACCTGAAGCAAAATATAAGCTGTAGACCAATGGGTTTGGGGGATACTCACTCACATATTAATCTCCGTTCACAAAGTTAACTTCATGCTACACTGAAACAAGACACGCTGCGTAGACTAACCTGGTTTACCGCACACGGAGCACAGGTTAACATTTCAGGACCATGGACAGGGAAATTAACTCTTTGATCTGAGACGTTTTGCAATCAGTCTTCAATTCTTAAGAATGTAATGTCTTAAACAAGCTAGCCATGCCCCTAACTGTTCCTTATTTTGACACAGAATTGCTACTACATTAAAGGCCAGCGATGCTTGAATTTCACAGTAAACCCATTAACACCTACTGAGCTGATATTGAAATTGAACATTATGAAATGCAAAGCATGATGTATACCGACTGGTCTTTTGTCACCTTAGCCTGACCAAATAAACTGACAATACATATGTTTTTGAAGAGAAGGAATATCAGTATGAAGACTTTAATGTTAGACCCCATCAGAAAAACGCCAAGAAACTAGGGTGAAAGTCGTGCAACAGACACGAAGACTTCAGGTACCAATCACACTGAACAAATAACCTTTGTAGCATTTTTTGTAGCACCCCTGTAGATTTTGCAGACACATTAGTCTACTCGCACCAGCAATGATCGGGTTAATGATTGTACGTTTGCGAAATACTTCTCGCGATCCTACTCAGAGTGCTTGGAGACATCTTACTTCATTGCACTTGAAACATTTCGCAATTCAGATCAAAGACTTTGGGACCCGATCGTGCTACCGCGGAATTCTCATAAGCCATGTGTTTTAATAATTACTTTTAGTCTTTGTCTTTCATACCACAAACTCGTGGATGTAATGTGAGTTGGTAAGAGCAAGGCATTCCGATAAACACGCAGACCCATGAAAAACAGCGATTCAACTTTTCAACAGAAAGTGAAAAACAGCGATTCAACGATTCAACTTTTCATAGTTGATTCACATGCAGTGAATATCAATTGCCAACAGAGGATGCTACTGTGCAGTGTGACAGGAAGTCAAGTATTAACTTGCAAATCGTGAGCTTAAGCAAAGAGGAGTCAAAAGTCCGGTGGAGATAGCTTTCCAAGGAGGACAAGTCGGACTAGGAGTGTTCAGGGGGAGGTCTGAGAAGTGGGGCTGAAAAACTTTTCTTTTCTAGGCTGGCGCGACACAGAGTGGGTTCTTCTTGAGTCTTGGACCCCCTGCCCATTGGAAGACCAGGATGGGACGAGAGGAGCCGGGGAGAAAGATCTCTCCGGTGAAGAGCTTCGTCGCAGGAGGAGCTGCCGGAGCGTGCCTTTTATTTGCTGGACACCCACTTGATACGATCAAGGTATCATCAAAGAACCCACACATTACGCTACCAATAGGCCTTATTATGTGACAATCAAACAAACTATTTACAACAACTCTATAAAGACATGATTTAGGGATCGTATTGATTCTGCAAGGTTAGTGTCATTATGCTGACACGTTGATTTCTTGTCCCCTGGATCATATTGGGTTCCAAAAAAGTATGCTCCTTGCCCTTAGACTACCGGGTAATTTACTGAGAAAATGCCCCGAGTCTCCCTCACCCTCGGCATCATGCAGGAAGCTACAGGCTGTAAATTCGTGCCACCGGAGGAGTGCTGAGACCAATCCACCTGCTGTCTGATTGCGCTCTAATCCCTTGTGAATCAAACCACTTAGGTTTCAATGACGTTATGCCTCACGTTTCTAACTCTCCTGGCTATTTTGAAACCACATTTAATTTGCTCACATTAACATCTTGCAGCACTGACTCGCACAACTGTGTTGTCAAGTGATTTATAGCCTTGTCACAATAGAGCTGTGTGTTCTCCTGAATGAGTTAACAGATAGAGATTTAACTACCGTAGTCTACCATACGCTTTACTTTTTGTAAATCGATTGTTTCTCTTTGAAAATACTCCGGTCCGAATGAGGAAATCAACCTTATGGGTTGTCAGTTAACTTGAAAGAAATAGATGAACTGGAGTTGAGGTAACGAGGTGTCAAGAGGTCAGTGATAGTGTCCGGTGACAGTTGATAGACAGTTGATAGTACAGGGCACAACTTGTCGTCAACAGATAGCTCGTGTCAGTTAGGATTATTGTTGGATAGCCAATGGTATTCACGTGTTTGCCAGAGTAGTATAAACTAATACAAAAGATTTGAGTTCAACTCAATGGAGCCCACTATTCTAACTAGCCCTGTGGTTTAGCGACAAGTTCAAGGTGTCATTGTAGCATTCTTGATTGTGAATGGAGGGTTATGCCTATTTATAACTTGGCGTGCCATACCACTTTAAGCTAAAACTGTACGTTTGTTCGACCCTACTTAAGAACACCGCTCACTTTGTTTTCCAACTTTCGTGTGGCAACCACTCTTAGGTTTATCTGAAAAATTGCAGACAATAGATAAAACACTAGCCCACCCCATCCCAGAAGATCGCCCTTATCAAGTGAAGCAGGCTTTCTGTGTGCTTAGGAGTCTATTTTGGAGGATGTGATGTTATTTAGACACACGGAGTAAACACCTCGAAACGGTTTTATGTAGCTTTATATCTTTACTGTTCTTTAAACCCCTACAGCTCAATTTATAATCCTTTTTTCATTTTTTTGTAATGTTGTTATAAATGGGTGGAAATGACACCATAAGTGAAGTACAGTACCTGTCATAACGGTTATCTTCTCTGAACAGGTTCGCCTTCAAACACAACCCAAAGCCTCCCCCAGCCACCATGTCCTCTACAGGGGCACGTATGACTGCTTTAGAAAGACCGTGTCCAAAGAGGTGAGAGATGGTATAAATAGTGCTAAGACTAAAGAACAGTTCTGGCTCTCCTCTTGCATGTCATTATGCTATTCCCATGCTAATCTCCCTCTCTCATTGATCTGTCACACATTCATCTTTCTGTGTCTCTGTGTCTTTTCGCTTTCTCTCTGTCTAATCTCAGGGATTTCTGGGTCTTTACAAGGGCATGGGGGCCCCTCTGGCCGGCGTCGCCCCGATGATGGCCATCAGCTTCTTTGGCTTCGGCCTGGGAAAGCAGCTGCTCCAGTCTGACCCCAACATCCCTCACACGTGAGTCGGGGGCTGTCCCAAGCTGGTGGTGGCATGGCACAGCAGGTGGACAGATTTGTTGGGTCAGTGTAGTGTGTGTAGTGTACGAGGGAGGAACAGCCAGAGTACGCGCTCAAGCAGGTCTAAAAATAACAATCTGTCTGTGGCCACCGCATATCTGCCTATCGCTCTCTCTCCCGTTTCACACACACCCCCTGCATCATCCACACAATGCCATCTCTCCCGTGTCACCCCCCCCCCCCCCCCCCCCCCCCCCCCCGCATCATCCACACAATGCCATCTCTCCTTGGCCACCTCCCCGCCAGGGGTGTCGCAAGGACTTTTCTTGGAAATAATTCATTTTACAGGACAAATTTTAAATTTATTTCAATAACAATCTATGCTACAATAGCAAATAGCCTACAATGTAGCCTAATGTACACCTAGGTTCATAGAAGTCCTCAAATCAGTTTGACTGTTGCCGGGATGTCATCCTGGGTCGGGCTTTTGTTTGTTTGTGTGTGGGGTGGGAAACAAAATTCAACATGAATAGATAATGACCAAATCCTACAGGTGTGCTGTAGTGTAGAGTGCAATCGCAACCTCGCAGCACAGTGGCGCTTGACTCTACATTATTCCAATTTCATGCAATCAAAGACTATCAAACGGTCCTGCTTGGCTCACATACACACGTGAAACTAAAGATCTAAACATAGGCCGAAAAACTAAAGTCACTGTCATCACTTGTCATCATTTAAAAAGGCCCGCAAACCCCACCTCAGCCTGGCCTTCCCCCCTTACAGAGTTTATTGTCTGTTTTATTTTTCAGTATGTGAAGCGTCTTTGAGAACTTTGGAAAGCGCTATATAAATTTGATGTATTATTATAGTAATAATAATAATTATAAAGAAATCGAAGTTTAGCTGAGGAAAAATGCACACTTTTCAAGCATTCTATAAGACAAAGTGGACTACAGAAATGCATTGCCTCCTGTTACTTGGTCATTGTAAAAGCATACTTCTTGCATAACATGCTATAAATTATAGCCTACAAGTACCCAAGATTATGATCTGCTTTGATGGCACTACGAGACCAGATAAAGCCTATAAATCATTTATTTGTCAACATCAGCGAAATGTAGTTTGGGTGAACAGAACTGCTCCAGCAAAGTGAATAAGCCACCTCTTACCTCAACTGCTGCTAGTCCCAATTCTGTTCATATTACATATCTATTTCTTACTGTACATATCTATTTATTTATTCACTTATTCCACTTTACATATGCACATACTCTGCATTTTTATTGCTATTTTGCACTTCTGGTTGGATGCTAAACTGCATTTTGTGGTCTCAGTACTTGTACCGTGTGCAATGACAATAAAGTTGAATCTAATCTAATCAAATCTAATCTAACAGACAAACCCAGAGAGCTGCTGAGGTTTACGACAGATTACGCCCTCCTATTAGAAATAGAACAATTTAATCAGCTAATCATCATGATGTGTCTGACAATCAAAATTAGATTTTCTGTTCATTGCCACTACTGCGGACGTGGTGAAGACTTTGGAGGGCGCAGTGATAAATACAATAAGCTATACAATAAGATATAGGCCCATTATTGATTTATCTGCTTTGGTTAAAACACAAATGTCCTGTTTAAAGATATATTTTATCTTATGTATGAGCATTTCTTAGTTTTGAATGTATCGTTTTTTTATGAATTTTAATTTCTTATGCTGTGTTTCTGTGCAGGCACTCTCAGATCTTTCTGTCTGGTATGTTGGGAGGAGTCTTCACCACCGTGATCGTAGCACCTGGAGAAAGAATAAAGTGTTTGCTTCAGGCAAGGGATACCATTCCTCGGGCTACACTTAATACACTATGCATAAATATAGCCTAGCACATTGGTCAACGGGTCCACTGAAATAATCCCATACCAGTATGTTTACTTGTCTCTGTCGTCATCTGAACATCTGTGTTAGTGTGTTTATGTGAACCTTTATCTTTATCTTTATCTTTATCTTTGTTTTTGTTTTCATTTGTTTTAGGTTCAATCTACCTCTGGTCAGTTAAAGTATGCTGGGCCTGTGGACTGTGCGATCAGGCTCTTCAAAGAGCAGGGCATTCGCAGTGTTTACAAAGGAACAATCATAACTCTTATCAGAGGTATCAATAGAGAATGCTTGTGTTTTTGTTTGTGTGTCAGAAGTGCCTGACTTATGTCTGGCAGTTTAATGATCTGTCTGCTATGAGTATTACAAAATAATGAGTTTGAAAAGGTAATCATTAAATACTTTGTTGCCTACCAGTTAAAACTGTTGTCAGACACAGACAGCAAACAAGCATGTATTACACGGTATTTAAGGGATCATAGGTTAGTTGTATCAATTTACCAACCTAGTTTAACCCTTGTCTCTTTTATACCTCCCCCAGATGTGCCTTCTAATGGGTTATATTTCATGACCTATGAGTATGTGAAATGCCTACTAACACCAGAGGGTGAAAGGTTGGTTTTATTTTGATTGTCTGTACTCTTGTCATGCTATTTAATATCATTAATGGTTTATACAGTATCTGTAATCTTGATGTGGTTCAAGTGTGACCATGCAAAGTATTATTTACAACTTCATCCTGATAACATTATTACAAAAAATGAATGAAAGCCTGTATAATTATTTTGAATGTGATTCTAAGATTTCCTTCCTTTTAACTCTCTGGTTTTATTCAGTGTTCACCATCTCAGCACTCCTAAAATTATCCTAGCTGGTGGAACAGCAGGCATCTTGAACTGGGTTATTGCTCTCCCTCCAGACGTATTGAAGTCCAACTTCCAGACTGGTATACTTGTTAAACCACTCGTCAAGAACCTTTGATCAGCTCATTCCAGGCTGTGTGCAGTAACTGATCCGTGATCTCAGAGGTGTTTTTCACAGAGCAGTAAAAATAAAGTGTTTAGATGGTGTAGGTTTGGACGCTCAACACTGCCCCCTGGTGGTAAAAAAAATAACCTAACACGACAAGTAGAGTACTGCACAGTTCACAGGAATATGTTCATTATGTGGGGTAAGATTCATAAGTCAGGATACCTCTGTGTGTTGTACAGCTCCTGATGGACGCTACAGGGGACTAATAGATGTTCTCAGGGAATTATTACGAGAAGAAGGGGCCCGTGGTCTTTACAAGGGCTTCACTGCTGTCATGCTGAGGGCTTTCCCTGCAAATGCGGTAAATATTAATTTACTTTTTACGACAATGTTTATTTAGTATGCCAGTCATTGAATATTTAAACAAATGTGTTAAGCATGAAATATGTAAAATGCAAAAATGCCATAACATTTAGCTACTGGATTTCCTCTACAAAGGGTTAACCGTTTGATGGTAGAGCCCGAATCTACTATGGCAGGCTCTTATTTTGTGTGTTCCGCATTCAAAGGCTTGTTTCCTGGGTTTTGAAATGGCCTTGAAGGGCTTGAACTGGCTTGCTCCTAACTGGTGACCTCTGTGGCTCTGCGGAGACCTCCTTCCACAGAATGCCTCACCTCAGCGCACAATGGACATGCCTACCAGCTCTCATGCACTGACAGTACCTGTCAATAATACTTGTATTGTTTAAAAGTGCAATATGTAGCTTTTATACAAAAAATGGTGTAGAGTTTCTTAAAATGTTCTTCAGTAGAACTTCCCTCTTTATTTCAACCAATTGTTTGCATGTATTTGTGTTTTTCTGGGCCAGAGATATGTAGGCAAATGTATACAAATGTTATTGAAACAAAGAAACAAGTTGTGGAATGTATAGGGGAACTGACACATGTAGCCTACCACCTTAAAGGTCCAAAAGAATTGTAATGTTTTCAGACCAGAAACTACGTGTTGCACTTTTAACATTAACTACACTTTTAATTGTACAGCTTGAAAATGTATAATATGTGCATATATCATTATTTGATATATAATGTATTATATTTATAACTTATACATACTTTAGCCTATAAAACAAACAACCAAAGTATATTTCTAGTCACGTGTCTAAAATCTACATGTTAAAGCAATTGTGCCCAAATCATGTAAACTGAATGTATATTTTTTATCAGTCAATCAACTGTTGATTCAATATTTGATGAAAGAGCTAATGTGGAAATATTTTTAAATGTCATTTTTATTTCAAATAGTAGGTTTCTTTTCATTTTTTGAAATAAATGTGTTTATTCACCAGTTATTGTCCTGGTATTATTTTAGAGCCGGTGAATGGAGTGCACTGGCAACCTGCATGTTTTAGACTACCTTTCACCTAATTTCGTCACACGGCATGAGGTTTGTTTCCATTGGCCTGGGATGAGATGAGTCAAATGCGACTTGCTTTGTTTACTTTTAATTGTAGGTATTGCAGTTACAGTATAACATTAGCAATGATCCAGATAAACATAATCTGGATGACAAGAGAGAACGCCTTGTCTTTGAAGAATCACAAGATTTCCTTCGCTAGCGTGGTTTATTTAAATTTATAGAACTACAACGTCCATGCGTCCTTTCAGGGTCATAGTCGATCAAATCACTTCCTGTGACGGAATCTCGGCCTATCAACTGACGGACGAGAAGGTGAGGGTGTAACTTGTCAACTTTAGTCTTTTCGTATTACGAACTACTACAGTTAATGTAAATGAAAGGTCAAAGCATTTCTCTCGCTAATCTGGACAGACCTACACTTGGGTCCATTGACATAATCTTTGACTTTTGGTACAAGACTTGTGAGAGCAAGCAAGCTAGCTAGCTCTCCCCTCTTAATGCGCATGCACCTCTGGTCTTAGTAGTAGTTGGATCACGTAACTGTTATGCTAACCGAACGTTATATAATATACTTTTTTTGTGTTAGTTGTTAAGAATGACAAGAATGGTAATATAGGTTACGTCAGTATGTAAGCAAAGCGTAAACATTGTATTTGACAGAGTTATCACAACTCCTTAACAAAGATTATGAATAACGGTGGCTGCAAAAGAATGAGTTAGCTAACAGCAGAAGTGTCCTTTTATCTGCAGATAGGGTGCATATTAATCCCAGGGACTACGTCAAAAATATATATATCTGTATTCCATGCATACATGATGTGATCCAGGTGTTATATAGTCATTGGTTGTCTTGAATATGACCAACTTTTAGGGAGTTGGTAAAGTCCTGACTCTTTCCTCAGTGTTACGGTACTGTATGTTGCCATGGTATTTTGTAATCACCCACTGTTGCCAGCTCTGATATATTCTGAAATAATGGCCGAGTATAACCGTAGTGATCTCATTCATACCAGGTGACCAAAAAAAAATAGCGGTGCTGTTATATTTTTCTTCCCGTCAAACTCCGTTTTAGTTTGAATGAAGGCTACCGTGCACTCGCAATGCCCTTGGAGGTGACTTGGCCATTCCCACAATGCCCCCGGCTAGGATGGAGGTTATCCAGCTCCCTCATAATGGGCCTGGTGGGATCCTACAGCTTCTTATGGACCAGTGAGTCTTTCTCACATTTGCACACACCCAGGAGCTGTAACTCCACTCATTAAAGAGTAGAATTGGCCTTCAGATCACAGTTTTTTTTCTTCCACCTGACTCATGATCCCTGATTGCAGGATACATGAACTACGTGATGGTGCACAACCAGAATGTTCTCTTGGACTTGGTTGATAAACGGCCCGAGGACAGACCTCTCATCACTGTGTCTAATCATCAATCCTGCATGGATGATCCACACATATGGGGTAGGACATGGATTCAATGTCAAGTTTGCTGTAGACCTTTACTTCTTGTGTGTATGTTACTTGCTGAATCAGAATAGCCGTGACTAGCTGTTACTGCATATAGAAAAATGTGAAGGCAAGGCAAGTTTATTTACAAAGCACAATTCATACACATTTTGTAATTCAAAGCTCTGTACAAATGAGCAGATAAAAGAACATATAACACAGCATTAAGTGTTGTTTATGTTGTTGTGGTTGTTGTTGTCATCATAGGGGTCCTTAGACTACGGCAGTTGTGGAACTTCAAAAAAATGAGATGGTGAGTTTGTGTAAAAGGGGCAGGCAGTAGGGTAGTTAATATGACTTTCTGTCACGTTCACGCCTATTAGTCAGATTGATTGTGGTAGTGGTTGTCTAGATGCCTTACGTTGCCCTCCTGTATGTGTCTGCATTTCCCCCCGTTGCCGTAGGACCCCTGCAGCCTCTGACATCTGCTTCACCAGGGAGCTCTACTCGCGCTTCTTCAGTAGAGGGAAGTGTGTGCCTGTGTGTCGAGGTGAGCAGCCTTTTGTTCCCCCAGGTGCTTGCGGAACTTATTTGTTCATGGTTTATAAAATTGAGGTTTTGTGCAGGTAAACCTTGATCGTCACACACGGTGACCGGTACAGAGGCCAGATGAGACGATATGTAGATGCTGTGTAGCTCCCGCATTAGACCAATCTCTCTCTCTGTTGTTAGAGTGTCTCGCTCCCCTCGCCAACATGGTGTTTTAGAAAAGGACTGCCTTATCTTATACATTTACCTTTGTTTACTAGTCCTTACTCAGTATGTTTAACAAATGTTATTTGCTGTCAGTGAAACACAGCAAAAGGAATACAGGAAAAAGAAAAGGAGTTAACTTGCTTTTGTGTCACAGGTGATGGAGTTTATCAGAGAGGCATGGACTTCCTTGTGGAGAAACTCAATCGTGGGGAATGGGTGCATGTATTCCCTGAGGGTAAGGGAAGTGAATTTGACTGCTCTGTGTCTCATTGTGGAGTAGTCGTTGTGCTATTAATCTCTGGATTTACACGCAGGTCGTTCGATTTAGATAATGCTTTTTCTTGCAGGAAAAGTCAACATGAACCAAAATGAATGGATACGTTTAAAATGGGGTAAGACTTGTTTTAGCTTGCCATGATACTATGTTTTTTTTTTACTCATTATTTGTTGACGAAACCCTTTTGTAAGCATTTTGTTTTCATGTATGATTTTAGGTGTGGGGAGGTTGATCGCTGAATGCACTCTTGACCCTATTATCTTGCCCGTGTGGCATTTGGGTGAGTTAAAAATAATAAACCCATTGCATGTTCATCATGGTTTCATCAATGCTCTATGTCATTTTTGCACACACTCATGTATTTAAATGGTTAAGTTAGCATGTCAGCAGCATCTTGATTATAATTGTAAGTATCTATCATTCAGAGGCTTCTGACTCACCTGTTTCAGGTATGAATGATGTCCTTCCCAACGACCGCCCATATATACCTCGAACTGGAAAGGTGAGAACACTGGAATGTTATGATTCGATTGTATGACTCACTTAGGCCTTATATTACTATACTGTAGAGATATGAAATAACCCAAATATGAAATAACTCTTTTTAAATAGAAAATTACAGTTTTAGTGGGGAAGCCTTTTACTGTGAAACATCTTGTGGACTCGCTAAGAGCAGAAAACAAAAGCCAGGTAGGCTCAACACATAAACTTGCTCTTATGATTTTGATCAGCATGCAGAAACCAAAGAAACATGCAGAAACCAAAGTCAACTTCTCCTTGTGTATAGCCTTAATAGCAATCCCTTTGCTCTGACACAGATGGAGATGAGGAAGGTCCTCACTGACTTCATCCAGGAGGAGTTCCGCAGCTTAAAGATCCAGGCCGAGGCCCTGGATCAGCGGATACAGACCCAAGATTGAGGCCTTGGCCTGGGCTATGGACTACCCTCGGGGACGAGGCTGAAGAGGGCCGGACACAGAGCAAACATAAGACCAGATCAGCCTCCTTATGAATCAAGATGCGCACGCACACACACACACACACACACACACACACACACACACACACACACTCATTCACCACAGCAGGTGGACCATAAATATATCTGATACTAATCAGATGGCAGGAGTCCTTTTCTACACTGTTTCCTGTAACCCTGTCCCGCTTGAAGCAACCTCAGCTGGAACAACAATTACTGTGTGCTTTTTTTTAAGTGCATGTGCCAAATTGCTCAGGCTGGAAGCTGTATTGACCATGGGGCAGAATCACGAAGACTTGGGTCGCGTACAATTTATGGGTGATCAATTTCTGATGACCTAGGGTTACTGAGACACTCAACCAAGAATTAGACTTGTGAAGGAACTTGTTTGAAGGGGAATCAGTATTTTTTACAACTCACTATTTTACAGTGGTGTTTCCACAAGAGGTTTATGTCACACTCTTTGCCAGTTTTTAAGTCAAGCACTTGTACAAAGTTGAATTAGTTACTTGCAATATTTAGATTTTTGAGGCAGTGAACCAAATGCACTATATATAGAGAGAACGTGTGTTTCATATCTGATAGTACAGAATATGCCAAGTACACTAGAAATGGCCTAGAATGTCTATCGTGCGCCATCCACTGAAAACTGTCAATTTATAATGTGATGGTTTGTAGTGTGTGCAAAATTATGGCAGACTCAATCATTTTCCCCTCCAAAATAGTTATTAGTTACGGCACCCTGAGACAGAATTCAGGAAGTATCATACTAAATGGCTTGCTGATATCTGGTGGTCCCAAATGGTGCTGGTAAGGCTAATAATAATGTAAGAGTATTTATGTTGGTGCCATGGGTCTCCTCTGTTCCCTTATCCTACTTATTTGTAATGTGGCAGCATGGTATGATTGAACTGTTAAATAATTTACCTCAAGTGTTTTTTTTTTTAATTACCTCTGTTGAGGTTGTGCCCTTCCTCATTTATGTTCTTCCTCAAGTTCATTATCTGACCTGGCAGATGGCACCAAATAAATTTAGCGTCCATCCTGTTAGCACGTGATACAAACGGTGACTCCCTTTCACTTTATTTACAATAAAGTACAGATTTGATTATGTCTCAGAGTCTTAATGAACACTGCAGCCAACACTATACTTTTATAATGCCATTTGTGTGCGTTTATTTGACAAGTGAAAGGCATACACGTCGGAGTATCACACATACACATTAGCGTTGTAGGTATTGTAGTCTGCTGTGTCGGGGTCATTATCACGTGACTTGGTCCTACAGCTTCAGAGCGCACTCAACCTCAGCAACGTCATTCGTTGAGGATCCCGAAGATGGCGGACCGAAAGATACTCTGCTTTAGCATCCTTTTTGGCGTTTTATTTTGTGTTGCATCTTTGGGGAAATGCAACGAACAAGTACCCTTGATGATGTGGTCAAGTGCCGGGTAAGGAGAACGTCTATTTTGAACACTATCAGTGTGATTGTCCATGTCTTTCTGCTGGTAGCTGTCCAGTGCTGCAACCTGCTAAGCCTAGCTAGCGTTAGCCACCTGCAGGGATGACATTTTGTCATTCATCGCAGTTCGCTGTGGTGGGGTGTCTCTGTTTCTATTTCTTCCTCTACTCGTTGTCATATCAAGGGTATGGATAACTGCTGAATGTACTGCTGTTATAATCCAGAACCGACCGGATTTGACACTGATATTCGAGAAATGAAAGCCAGCGATAGGTAGCTAACCTTAAAGCAGCTTTATCGGGGCAAATCATATTCGCTGCTCTCAGGTTAGCTTGTACCTCATCGGGAAACTCAGTCTAGCGAGTTTGTGGTGTGTTGTCCTATGGTGTGTGATGATGTGTGAATTAATATATTTAAGTTCACTGTCAAGCTCCTTTGCCTATCCCCCAGTTCCCCGCTGCTGTCTCAGACGCCACCGGCAGCGGGACATATCGTGTCCAGCTCTCAGTTGGAGTCCTACCTGAAAACTGCACTGAGCAATACACCGCATAACGTGCTACTCTTCCTCCAGGACAAGGTATACATTTATTTAAGATCGTAACCAGGAGCCTATTGTCATTTTATACGTATAAGACATGTTCTGGTCTCCAGAACTTTAGAACTTATTAAGTAATTAAAACATAACCTGAATCTCTTACACATACCTGTGAATTTTACCACACTGCTGATAGTTATGTCCACCGTATTTCCCTACTTCACTTGTTAGAAACTGTTGGGGGGTTCCCCTGCCTCCTCCTTGTTAACACATGAAGGCCACTTAATTACATTAAAGGTGTTAAATTCTTTGGAATAATTTAGTGCAAACTAAATCGGGGCCTCATGGGAAGTCGTACTGCACATGATGTCTTATATTAAGTATAAACTATATATTATACATATTAGTATATAGTTTTATTTACTGTTCAAGATGTGTCCGTTTAATTTCATCTGTGGAAAGGCGTGCCCTTTCCCGTGACATTTGCCTTGGACTTCCTTATTCTCCTTTCTGTTCCAGTTGAGTGTGGATGACTTCACCATGTATGGAGGAGTGTTTGGGAACAAACAGGACAGCGCCTTCTCAAATCTTGAGGTACATTCAGTTCTCAGTCCTTTTGCCACCACCCATGCATCTTGTTAGTGCGCCTTTTGCCTATGGTAAAACTGCACAACAATGAGGATGATTTCATGTATAGCCTAGGCTGCAAAGGAGTCAGTGCTAGTATGTTGTATATGTATGTTCTGTCCCTGTACATTAGCGTAAGAGTACGTTCGGTTATAAGGTTGCTGCCGTGTATGATGGAAAGGAAGCTAAATCAATGTATAGGCTAAAAATCAAAAAGATGCTCCTAACTAGACATTCTCTTGAGTAAACTCGTACACAAATCGAGCACAAGTCTGTGGAGCTGCTGCGTAAGCATGCTGTCCCTTCTGCGTCGTCTAGGCAGCGCTGCGCTCCTCCAACCCCCTTCTGCTGCCGTCTGTGTCTCGCCCTGCCGCCAGCGCCGTCACCGCGCTCCTTCAGGAGCAGCTGGACACGTCCCCCCTCTACATGGACCCTGAGACCCTTGCACAGCTCCGTCTCAACGCCTCTGTCGCCGCCCTGCTGGTATTCCGCCTTCCCTACGCCACAAGGTAATTTCCACGCCTCTACTAGAACAGGGGTCTGAATCCTGCTTCTTGGATGCCCCTGTCCTGAAATTCTGTACACCTGAGGCGGTTACAGCCAATGCAGGATGCTACTTATGAGCACAGTCCAGTTTGCAGGACGGGGGAAGGTGGAAAATAGGCAAAGATGGGGGTGCCCATGAGCAGAATCCAGACGTCCTGCCTTACAGAAATGAAACTCTCGCTACATCCTCTCAAAATATCACTACCACTGTCTAGTGGTTTGAAAAAAACATTCCAGCCTTTCGTTGATGGTCTCTCTTTGTTCACTCTCTTGCACAGTGCTGATATGATGTCCGCTAAAGAAGTCCTCATTGGAAATGGTGAGCACAAGTCTTTTGTTTCCATGGTTTGCTTGAAATTGTTGAACTTGTTAAAAACCGCTTATTTTCTGAAATTAGAATTCGTTTTTTCGGCGATGCATAATATTTAGAGGTGCAGTCTGCGATTCTGGCGAAGTTGATATTTGAGCTCAACAGCAAGTCAAATGACACTCCTCCCTTCCATGTTCCTGAAGCAGCATGTTTATTCTCTGGAATTGTTCATGGCTCAGTCTGAGCCACTATGTTACTAGCCAGGACTGTGTGGGAAAACACCAGAGTTTTCATACACACACAGAACAGACAGCTAGAGGGCAGTGAGGAGCAATTCACTGAATTTGACTAAAAGAGTATTGGGTTCGAATCACAGACAGCTCCTTTGCGTATAGCTAGTGTGTCATTAAACGGGATGGAAAGCTGCTGATTTGACATGTGTTAATTGTGTTTGTCTTCCTGGTCTGTAGATGAGGTGATTGGCCAGGTCTTGAGCATCATGAACAGCCAAGCCGTCCCCTACACCGCAGTTTACACAGCACTGCAGCCGTCTCGAGTGAGTATCTCTCTCTGTCCCACGAGGCCCTTAGCGCTACAGTAAAGATGTACCTCTACGGTACTTCTGAAGACCAATTCACGCTGCCCCAACAAAGCCCACAAATGTCAGCAAAACCCAACACGACCCGTAGATTTTGGATGTTCTTGGATCAGTGTGTTATGCCTGTTAGTGTGCTGACACAAACTTATTTCTCAGAAGATTCTAACTTGACCACTGTTGGAAAGTGCCTCTAAGTCCATAAGTGTGGTGTAAACCCGACATTCCCAACTCAACAGCCAGCTTTAGCAGATTGGAGATTGTTGGAGTGGAGTGGGGTGGGGTGGGGTGGAGGGCGAGACTGTTTCTTTGTGTTAACCTCTCCTCTCCTGTCCTGTGCTGAGATAGATACCTGTCTGTTTGTGTTAACCTCTCCTGTCCTGTCCTGAGATAGATACCTGTCTGTTTGTGTTAACCTCTCCTGTCCTGTCCTGTCCTGAGATAGATACCTGTCTGTTTGTGTTAACCTCTCCTGTCCTGTGCTGAGATAGATACCTGTCTGTTTGTGTTAACCTCTCCTGTCCTGTGCTGAGATAGATACCTGTCTGTTTGTGTTAACCTCTCCTGTCCTGTCCTGTCCTGAGATAGATACCTGTCTGTTTGTGTTAACCTCTCCTGTCCTGTCCTGTCCTGAGATAGATACCTGTCTGTTTGTGTTAACCTCTCCTGTCCTGTCCTGTCCTGTCCTGAGATATATACCTGTCTGTTTGTGTTAACCTCTCCTGTCCTGTGCTGAGATAGATACCTGTCTGTTTGTGTTAACCTCTCCTGTCCTGTCCTGTCCTGTCCTGAGATAGATACCTGTCTGTTTGTGTTAACCTCTCCTGTCCTGTGCTGAGATAGATACCTGTCTGTTTGTGTTAACCTCTCCTGTCCTGTGCTGAGATAGATACCTGTCTGTTTGTGGAGGTTACGATGGCTGCTTTACTCTCCTCTACCCCCTCCCCCTTTTTTCCCAAGATGATCGAGGAGGTCCCTCTGGCCCTACAGTCAGTCGGGGGGCGCTCCCTTCTGCAGTCCCGAAAATCCAAGGGCAAGGCTAAGGGAGAGGAAGAGGGCCCCTACCCCCCCGTGGAGTTCCAGGAGAAGGGCTCTCCCTGCATCCTGATGTGGGCTGAGAACCTGACGGTCAGCTTCCAGCGCGAGGGCAAGTATCAGAGGCACGACCTGTCCCCGCTGACCTTCGGAGAGTCCGCGCCCGTCAAACTTACCGGCTCCTCCTGCACAGAGAGCGCCTCAAGGTGAAGAGATCACTGGGATGCTCCGGTTTAGGTCGTGTTTGGGCCACACGTGTGTGTGTGTGTGTGTGTGTGTGTGTGTGTGTGTGTGTGTGTGTGTGTGTGTGTGTGTGTGTGTGTGTGTGTGTGTGTGTGTGTGTGTGTGGAGCAAGGGTTGGAATAACAACACAGTCAAATTATTTATACTTATAGATTCAGTGCATTTAATAATTAAAAATTATTCTTAGTGTCTGTGATTGTATATGATTGAAGTTTGCACCAGAATGTTTTTTTTACCACTTATTACTGTATTAATCGTACTTATACCATACAATACCTCTTAAATATAATATTACTAATACCTCTTTCACTTCATTTCACTTATTACCACCACTAATACTTACACCTGCACTTTACATATACTTATCATACCTACACTTCTAACTTCAATTGCTGCTATTCTTGTCCCAATTACTGTTCATATTGCATATCTATTTCTTACTGTACATATCTATTTATTCACTTATTACACTTTACATATGCACATACTCTGCACTTTTTGCTATTTTGCACTTCTGGTTGGATGCTAAACTGCATTTCGTTGCCTCAGTACTTGTACTCTGTGCAATGACAATAAAGTTGAATCTAATCTAAGTCTAATCTAATCAGAGACCAGATATGGTTATTTGGTCGGTTTGATAAGATCTCGATTCTATGACGCACTAGGACAACTAGTGGTTCTTTTCAGTTCTCGGATGGTGAAACTTTTAACAACACAGTCAAATTATTTATACTTATAGATTCAGTGCATTTAATAATTCAAAATGATTCTTAGTGTCTGTGATTGTATATGATTGAAGCTAAAGTTTCCCCCAATCCATGAATTACTGAAAAGTGTGATACTCTGTTCCTTTGCTGGTCACACACTGAGGCATTTAACACTCAACACTTTACACTGAAGTGACCACAAAGTGACTTGAAATACTCTCTTTATTTCCAGACTGGTTCTGAACTATGAAAATGTCCTGGGATTCCGTTCTTTCAAAGTCATGTGAGTAGAAGCCAAAAACGGCTCTCTGAATCACTTCCTCGTCTGACTCACCTGCTCCATATGGATCAAGGGTGTGAGCTGTAACTTCCCTCTTCTGCGTCCTCTAGCTTCGCCATGAGCCAGCGCCTCTACAAGGTCTCCGCCCGCCGCTGGTTCACCCTGGACGAGGTCATCCTGGAGTACGAGGGCAAGAAGGCCACCTTCAACGCCAGCCGCTCCGTCTACGCCCCGGCCGAGTACTCGTACCGCTGCGAGTCCGTCAGGAGCGACCGCTACCCCCAGCTCACGCCCAAGTCATCCAAGGACGCTGCCAACTTGTGGAAGGTTGCTTTCGAGGACTTCCAGGTAGCTGGGTGTTTTCAATGAAGGGGAGTGAGAAAGGGAAATAACAGTAGGAATGTTAAGATGATGAAATAAAATAAAAAATGTGATGAGAAAGTTATATCTTTACACCTCATATTCAAAAAGAAAGGAATCAAAGATATGATGGACTACTCTTTAGCGTAGGATACAGCGTGTTTTGGTATTGAAGGACACCCCGGTAGTATCCATTGTGTGGAAGATCCCCTCATTGTGTCTTGAGTTTGAGTTCTGATGATTCATCTCTTGAGGCCTGAGTGTAAAAGGTGCTCCTGTGTGAAACACTCACCGTCTCCGTCGCCCTCTCTCTCTCTCTCTCTCTCCCTCCCTCCCTCCCTCTCTCTCTCTCTCTCCCTCTGTCACAGATCCAGGGCTTCAACGTGTCGGGGAGGAGGTTCTCGTACGCCAGCGACTGCGCCGGCTTCTTCACGGCGGGCATCTGGATGGGGCTGCTGACCTCGCTGCTCATGGTGCTCATCCTCACCTACGGCCTGCACATGATCATGCAGCTGCGCACCATGGACCGCTTCGACGACCCCAAGGGCCCCGCCATCTCCGTGCCCCAGACCGATTAGAACCAACCAACCAAACCAACCCGCCCGCCTGCCAGCCAACCACCCAGCCTAGCGGGCAGTGGTGGCTCGTCTTAAACCCACCCTCTAACACCACCCTCTGTCACTCTCTGAACCCTCCCTGTGTGTGTGTTTGCCTTTCTCTCCCTCTGTGTAAGGCTCATCCACCACATTCCATGCAGCTTTGACCTTCTGCTTGTTTGTTTGTTTGTTTGTTTGTTGTTTATTTGTTTGTGTTTTCCCTGCTTGCTTGATTTTAATTTGGTTGATACATTCCACTGATTTACACCGTGTAATGTTGCAGCGCATTATGTGACGTGACGTTTTGTTTGTGTATTTATTTGGGAATACCACGCTAACGGAAGGGGCTTGTTTACATCCTCACTGTTGAGGCCCAGACCGTTTGCTTCTGAGAAGGATACAGCAGAGAAGGGAAGGTCATGTCGCTTTATGGTATTTCAGTAAGGAAGCTGTTTTGCATTTGAGTCCAAAAAGAAGGGTGAAAAAGAGAATCACGTATTGGCTTCTGGTCATTCTTTCAGATCCTCCCATGTGGGAATGCTACACATCCATAGAAACACTGACTTGGTGTCTTTGACTGAGAGGCAGGGAAGATACAACTCCCACCTTTGCACTTAATCTGTTGGCGCGAAGGGCAGAGATACAGATTTGAAGAAATCAAATCTCAAACGTTATTAGCAGCCATGTGCAATACACCAG
The DNA here is from genome assembly GCF_900700415.2 of Clupea harengus. Taxonomy (NCBI): domain Eukaryota; kingdom Metazoa; phylum Chordata; class Actinopteri; order Clupeiformes; family Clupeidae; genus Clupea; species Clupea harengus. The sequence continues at coordinate 27,609,033 of NC_045155.1, forward strand.
AAGGGACATTGTCATTCATGTTTTTGTTTTTGTCCTAATCAGCCTTTTACTGGTGCATCGCAGCGTGGTCATGTGTGACATTTCAATCATTTTGTGGGTCCTACACAATCACTTTAAGCATGGATACGTTGGTTTTTTTTTTGTGTTCAGTTGTTTGTTTTCCCGGTACTAGTACTAGTGTTTAAAATTCTGCAACCCCTTGCAAGTCTGGTAAAAGCATGAGCAGATCTCCCATCTCCCCCCTGGGCCAGCAGCGAGGCTCCTAGCTCTGTAAGAGGTCTGCGCTGCTCTGGGCTTCTTCCTGAAATCACTGTTGTGCGCCGACCAGCATGACTGAAACACATGGCAGAGGCCATCATGCACCGATGGCTGTTGCACAACTAAAAGCATCGAGGAGACACATAAGCTCAGTATTATCAGGCAGAGGCAGTCGATTTCAGTTCTTTTCAGTCCAGTTCATTTCATATTCTCATCAAATAATTCAGTCGTGCAGTCTTAAATCATAGAATGCAGTCTGATTCTGTGGGGATTCATAGGGGATCCGATTTACAGCGAAACTTCACGTCATGCTTTTACCAGCGTATTTGCAAATGGTTTGGCTTTTGGCGGTGTGTGTTATTTAATTTACTGTACAGCCAGCAATGCTTACTCTGTGCAATGAGTTTTGAAATATTGTAAATATGAAGAGATGAATATATTGCTGTCTTTGAGTTAGACATTTATTTAATGGGTAAACCCTTGACTTGTGTGTTATTGTTGTGTGTGTGTGTGTGTGCGTGTGTAATGACCGTAGTTGCCCCATAGGATTTCGATGTGTTTGTATGGCTCATCTGATCACTTCTGTAAAGAGGAAACATTGGAATGCTGTTGTAAGTCATATTACACTTAAAGGGAGAACTATCAGGTGTTAAGCTTCACGAGCTGTGACACTAATATTAACATGCACTGCAGTTGTGTTGTCCAGGAAATGGGAAATGTCAAGGGATATATTTGAAGATAACCAGATGTATAATGTGTTGTTTACTTGAAAGGGATCTGATTGTACAACTGGTTATTGCTGTGAGTTGGTTCTCATGTATGCTCTTGCCCTGAAAATAGCTTTGGTGCAAGCAGAAGGGGTTTGGGCTGGAGATATTTATCTTGCCTCCAGAAACCAACACAGTTGGAAAAGAGAACCACTCTCAGTTAGGGAAGATTATTTGAACAAAAAGGTACTACGTAATTCTTGTTGAATGTCGTGAACACAAAATGCAATAAAAATGGGGAAAAAAATAGAAAATCTGTCTGTTTTACTGTTATTAGTACTAAATATAAGGTGCCCTGTTTCTAATAATAAAAAGCTACAAATGACCCCACAGATTAATATTTACCTTTGTTATATACTAAGTACCATTTCATTTGTGTACTATTCAATCAAATCATATTTTATCAAGAGAAGGGTACCATATTGTGCCTGAATATTTTAGAGGGGAAAGTGTGCCCACTTGTGGTAAAAAACATGCACTACAGTGAGACGAGGACAATGAACATGCTATGATGGAAATCTCCATGTTATTTTTGACATTAGAAATAATAATGTAATTGCGTACATTTTTAACTACTCATATTTCATCATTGGCATCTGATTTGTGTGTTCATGAGAGAACATGTATACATACTAAACTTTACACAATAGGTCAAAATAGTTTGTTGTTGCTAATATTAGTCAATAATAAAGAAATCACACCCTGCCTACGCCTGTGGAGGGATAACAATCAGCAGATGGTCTTCTCTTTAAAATAGATATGAAGCAGCTCCTGTTTTAATTACCCAGGGGTCGGAGATGAGACTCGTGTCCCTGTCCTGTGGGTGTGTGCGTGTGTGTGTGTGTGTGTGTGTGTGTGCGTGTGTGTGACCGTTTGACAGCTGACAACAAGGTAATTGAAAATGACACTCCTCTCGGGGGAGGTTACATCCTCTCTGCTGTGGGCTCCTTCTCATGATCGCCGGCTGAAAGATATTTACACAACGTCTGGGTCAAAGAAAGGATTTGGGGAGCTTACTGGTAGACAAATTATATTTAGAGATAATAATAGTAAAGTTTTTTTCTCATGTGAGTGTGCAGGTTTTGAGTTATGACCTTGGCATTCTGATTTTTTTTACCATTTCATAGAACACTGATGTCATGATTAATTTTGATTGATTACTCAAACTACATGGCACTGTCAATCTAACAGGTATATAACATTTTATTTTATGTACTCATCTCACAGGTGTGTGTAAGGCCATACAGTATATTATACTGTTTATTAGCGTTGTGAAACTGCACAAGCGACTCATTTCCAGATCAAGTTCTCGTGTGTGTCTCTCTCCAGGAAAGATGACTGAGGGACAACCACCATACAGTAGTGAACAACCATCACATTACCCATCCCACACGTTCAGGATCCCTGTCATTATGTCTTCAACTCCAGGCTCCCGGGATAGATGTCATTATGTCTGTGGCACAGTAATGACTGCCTGAGCCCCAGAATACACACCACCAGAGAATCACAGGTGTGTGTGTGTGTGTATGCGTGTGTGTGTGTGTGTGTATGCGTGTGTGTATGAGTGTGTGTGTGCGTGTGTGTATGCGTGTGTGTATGAGTGTGTGTATGAGTGTGTGTATGCGTGTGTGTATGCGTGTGTGTGTGTGTGTGTATGCATGTGTGTATGAGTGTGTGTATGCGTGTGTCTATGCGTGTGTGTGTGTGCGTGTGTGTGTGTGTGTGTATGCGTGTGTGTGTGTGTGTATGCGTGTGTGTGTGTGTGTGTATGCGTGTGTCTCTGTGATTTTTTCATATCTGTATTCCTACAAAAGTGTAAGTAAAAGTAACAAAGTACATTGTGTGGTGTTACAGTATACAGTATATTCACATATGGCAAAAAGTGTAAGGCTATGCGATGAATGTTTGCAGGCTTCCTGAATCTCTCATTCATTTCTAAGTGGTTTCAAACTTGTGTCAAAAGATTGGCAATAGCAGAGCTCATGTGAAAGCCTTGAGCCCAGAATGGTATGAATCAGTTGTACTAGCCATATGAAGCTAGCCTTGAGAAATTCTAAGGTTTCCTCAGTTACCCCATTACTCTCATTCAATGATTCAGTATTTATCCATTCAATATCACCATTGAATGTGTCTAGATATGATTAGGTATTTACAATTGCAACCCTTAATGAATAATCTAATTTCTTTAGATGCGTAAGTAGTGTAGTGTTGTAAGCCAAAGAGGTATTGTTAAAAGTTTCTGGAGTATTAACAATACTCTTCAGTGGAGTATTAACAACACACTTCAGTGTAAAAATTGAGAGTTAGCTTAGGTACTGTTAGGTTACACTTAGGTTTGCAGAGTTAATTCTGAGAAGACTCAAAGACTCAAAACACTGCTAATGTGTACAGGCCTACGCAAGGCTTGTGCCCTTTTGCCCTTTGGCTACTAAACTATAGTACTGTTAAGTGATGGTGACCTTGGTGCACAGTATTTGGGCCTTGCAAACAGTTGTTTCACTTATAAAAATATTCCATTCTCTGAAAAAATACACCACGCTTTTCTATTCATAAAATGGCTCTCACAGAAAAACAAAAGTTGACCACTAGGTGGTGTGCAAAACACCTTACGTTTCACTGAATTTCCTTTTGCATCTGGAAAAAGGCACAGAATGACTTGAACGGTGAAGAGACTGCTGTGAGGAGCAGACATTTTTGGACCAATCGGCCATATGGCCCCTGTGTGACCGTACAACCATGACCGAAAAAGTCTCACAATACTGCAGCCACCTTTGGGCCTTAACTGGGACACATCCGGTCTAGAATACGCAACCAACACAGTTATTAGGAATAGGGACATACATATAGGCTATGCGTGCACGCAGGCACACGCACGCAGACACACACACACGAATGCATGCACACTATACACGTATACACACACACGTATACACACACACACACACGAGCCTGCACACATACACGTACACACTTACAGTTCAAAAGTTTGGAATCACAAAGAAATTTCCCTTGTTTTTCAAATCACACTATTGAATTTTCTGTAAAAAAAAAACCTGAAATTGATCAGAAATATAATGTAGACATTGTTAATGTTGTAAATGATTAATAGGCCTAAAGCCGGAAATTCCTTTTGATAGAATAACTGGGCGTAAAAGGCTATTTTTTATTTTGCCACAATCACTCATTTTAAAGGGGCACATTATGTTAGCTAATCCTTTGTAAATGTGTGACTGAAGACTGTTGCGCTGTTTAAAGAAGCAATTAAGTATTTGGAGTATCAGCACTTGTGGAATTGATTGTGGTCTAAAACTGGTGGTTATGGTCTAAAACAGAGGTCTTCAACCGGGGGTCCGCGGAGGTACTGCAGGGTGTCCGCCAAATGATTTCATCTGAAGCATTTTTTCCCTCTTCCAAAAATGTACAACGTCCAAAAGACTACATAAACATAACAGAACATAACAATTGTTTTCTATTCCTTAAAAATAATACATAGGCTACCCATGAGTCTTCACGCGATCATTTGATCATAATGGCAACATATGCACTTTTAGCTATCTGGTGTCAAAAGACGTTACCTGCCATAACCATACAATTTGAAATAATTGATCGTTTTGTAATTTCTCGGAACAAACACTCCTCGTCAGACACCACTGATGGCGGTTCAGATGATCTACCTTCAGAGGATGCCAACATGAATAGCCAAAAGCGCAAACGGGAGAAGACACGTAAATATTCAGAGAATTAGGCTATCTGAAGTTTACCTTCACCTACAAAGAGACCGATGGTGAAGAATTAGCAGTGTGCGTGGTCTGCTCTTCCGTGCTATCAAACAAAACTATGAAACCATCAAAGCTGCAACGACACTCAAAGACAACCCATGCTCACTTGAAAGAAAAAAACATTTAATATTTCCCGTTTAAAATCTTTTGAGGGCCAGCAGACCTTGATGAGACAATCAGCCAAAGTGTGCGAGCTAGCTTTAAAAGCCTCTTATCAAGTTACATTACGTGTCGTTCAGACCAAACAGCCATACAGTTGAAAACCATGCGAAGCAGCCTGGACTGAGGATAAACGGCTTCAGACATCCAGAGACAAGCTGTTGACGCAGAGGAAATAAAGATGGCAGAAGACGCGCTGGGGAAGACGGTCAAGCAGCTCAGAAGAGAGAGGACCACTGCAAAAAGCAGCTTCACCAGACAGGCCAACTTCATTTCCAGAGGGGTAAGCAGCATGCTTGAAGCAGAGTTAAAGGAGGAGTTCATTAAACTCTCACACTGTTTTAGACAACTGCTTGATGCCAATGATGACTGCAGGATTGGACTACTGGCTGAGATTAAAAAGCCAGAAGAGGAGGAGGAGGAGGAAGAGGAAGAAGTAGTGCTTGAAAAGCAGCAAGAGCGCGACATTAAAAGGACAGAAAATGAAGCTGAAACTAAATTTGAAGAAGTAAAAGATACTGTCCAGACGAACCTGTGGTCAAGGTATGGCAAAAATGAACTCGAAATGGCAATCTTAGAAGCAGAAAATGCCTTTGATCAAGCAAATGGTGTAGTTGTGGAAAGTACTAATGTGGAGTGCTATGAAGTGCACCTGACCCTCTTACTGAAGCGGCTAAAGGAGCTCACTCCAGTGATGTCAGCTTGGGAGCGATGGATCCCTGCGTTATCAAAGGATGAGCTAGACAACAGAGTCAAGAATCTGAGAACGGCTAGCAACAGGCTTGAACATAGAAAAGCTGAATTCGTCACTGCACGTAGAATTGCAGAACAAACACTAGCCGCAGAAGCTTCAGGAGCTGGGAGGGGGAGAGCACTGCCCACACCAGCTACACCAATCGTGAAGATCAAGCCAACCACTCTGCCCATCTTCAATGGATGCAAAAGAGAATACCACAGATGGAGGAAAGACTGGGAGAGCCTACAAAGGCAAGGAGAGCCAACTGGATCACCTGAAGTCAAGAAAATTCAGCTCCTGGGTAGTGTGGAGGACAAGATTTCAAAGAACCTCAGACTTTCAACCTACAACACTGCTGAGGATATATTCAGAGTCATGGAGAACAGGTATGGCAATAAGTCAAACATCGCCATAGAAATCCTTGAGGAGCTGGAGAAGATGCCACATGTGAGGGGGAACCAGCCAAGGAAAGTCATTGACCTCATACAGTCTGTGGAGAGGGCCCTAGCATAGTATTGCCAACAGCTAGTGATATGTGCAAAACAATTTTTGGGAAGGATGAGTATGTAAAAAAAATGAAAAGCATCCCAATGCCCGCCCTATTGATGAATTGGCAGCTGATGTGAGGGCACTACTAGTCGCAAAACTCCCGAAGGCAGATTATTTTGCACTACAATTACATGAATCCACCGATGTGTCAAACGACGCTCAGCTTTTAGCTTTTTTGTGATTTGTCGACCAAAATGAGATGCAGGAGGAATTTCGATTCTGTAAGCAGCTGCTGCCTGGAGGTAAAAAAAAAGTTCAGAGATTTTCAAAGTGATCGACAATTTTTTCCGTGAACATGATATACCCTGGCCAAAATGTGTCGCGATGTGCACAGACGGTGCAAGAGCCATGTATGACGCACTGCATGCTTCATAGTGAGAATGTTGTTGCCAAAGACATGAATGATGAATTCTCAAACGTCAGATCTCTCACTAGGTATGAGATATTTCATCCATACTTAAGCTTCTCAAGCTACTCAATTCTTTGTCCCTCCCTAATTGAATACAGAGTAATGGCTAACTGTAAGGGAGAACAAATGTCAATAATAAACAGAATAAATTGAAACGAGTTGTGCGTCACAGATGATTTGTAATTCTGTTCAAACATGTGTAGGGGAGTGTGTGTGTGTGACTGACACTTAGTTCAAAATAAATTATATGAATATCAGGCCCAAATTTGGGGCGGCGGGGGTGGGGGTCCCTGCTCAGTGTCTCTCTCAGCCAAGGGGTCCTTGGGCTGAAAAAGGTTGAAGACCCCTGGTCTAAAAAACAAAGAGCTTCTTCAGAAACTCATCAGTCTATTGTTGTTGAAAGAAATTAAGACTATTCTACGGAAGCCCTAAGCTGCCATCACTTCACATTTAATTGTCGAGATAACGAGATAACTCGAAATAGAAAACGTTGTTTTCACGATATAATGACATAGTTATGACATAGGAGGACCAGCAGAACTTTTTGCCTTGTATTTTTTCTTGTTGCCAAAAATCAGCAGAGGTGACTGCTTAACATATGGAACACCCACATATTGTCTATATTTATTGCACTGATTCAAACACGTGCCTTTTTCTCTCATTTTGTTGTTGAGAACAATGTAACAATGTACCGTTTTGGGACCGTTGTAGCAGTGGCCGAAACCATGCACTAATCAACCCAAAATGGTGGAGGATAAGGGTTTTTCGGTAATTTGTAGTCTACAGTGTTTTTTTTGTTTGTTTGTTTCATAATGTCGGTGATATAGTCTCTTACAAACATTTTCGTAACCTTAATTGCTAGCTATGCAACCGATTGTAGGCTATAAGGGTGTTACAATTGTTCCTAGCCGGACTCTCCTAATATTTGATAAGATAACTGGAATATAACGCTTTGTAAGTTACAATGCAGCTAATAATTACAGTAGCATCTAGATCGGAAGCAATTGATCACAACCACCGGTTACTTGTGTTCCTGTCAAAACACATCAATTGTGCAGTCAAAATCTAACAGTTACAAATTTGCCCCACAAACGACGACTTTCGACATGATTGAGGCATAAGCTGACATTTTTAACGTAGCATAATGATGCCATCACACATGTTGTTTCTGAAAGTTTCAACAGTTGAGAAATCAAGCATGTTACAACTGTATCCCGGGCTCCTAATGAATCTCTGGGGAAATGATCCATTGTTTTCCTGTGACAACAAATTAATAGGCTATGAAGTGTTCTAACCTGTATGTTACGTCATTCAGTGTAGCAATGACTAAGGAGCAGGAGTAGCCTACATTGATCAGTGGTTGATCACATCTCTCAAGGCTTAGTGGTTCCTGAAGTAGATAGCCTTGCTGGAGAAAATACCCACATCAGAGGTTTTAGGGTGTCACACAACATAGGCAAGGCTATTTGCTAGACCTCACATTGACCCAGTCAAACACTAGTGGCATAGCATGTTTTTACTTTTAGGAAGAAAACAACAGAATATTCAACAGGGTTTGTTCTATTTCAGCTATACCACACATTCATTAGAAACCCAGTTTCCTAAGGCCTCGACGCCTGATCAGCAATATAGTCCACCACAACATCAAGCTCGTCTTGACTGTGCAGCTGGTGTCGTTTCCCTGAGATATCGATTTAAGTTCCACTCTCTCCAGATGATGACATAGGCCTGTAAGTCAACATTTTAAGAAAATGGGGATCTATAGGCTACATGTAAATGTATAGCATCATTGGGCTTCTGTACAATTCCATGCAAGAAATTGGAAATCTTCCAAAGGTGTGCACACATCCTTCGCAGAACAGCGCATGGCGACTTAAACAAGGATACAGAGAGAAGCAGGAGGCCGCGGTGCATAACTGTGCAGGGAAATAAGAACATCAGAATCACTAGTCTGAGAACCAGATGCTTCACAGGTCTTCAGTTGGCAGTTTTATGAAATAGTACCCATAAAACAGCAGTCTCAACATCAGCAGTGAAGAGGCTCTGGAATGCTAGCCTTCTAGGCAGAGTTTCAAAGAAAAAATCCATATCTGAGACCTGAGGCCTATGAAGGGGAAAGACTAGACTGATCAAAAGAAGATACTTGGTGGCAGATGAATTAAAATATGTTCTAGACAGACACGTCTAAGTTAAGGTGTGTGGATCACAGAGAAGAAACTTGAGGCACGAAACGAACGAACAGATGCCAGAGCAGTGCTTGACACCATCTCTCAAACACGCTAGAGGAAATATGATCATCTCGGGGTGCTTCAGTGCTGCTAAAGTGTGTCATTTGTACAGAGTAAAATTAATTGATAACAAGGAAGGCTATAACGCCATTTCACCCATAACTCCATCGCCATGTCAGACCCTATGGACGGCACTTGACTGGAGCAACAACAAGACAGAGACACAAAGCGCCGCTCCAAATTATGCATGACCTATTTAGTGAAGAACCAGTGAAGCTGTAACGCTGCAAATGGAGGATGCTTTGATGAAAGCAAACTCTCAAGTACAAAATTGTTATTTCTTTGACGACGTCTTGATATTGATGATTCATTTTGCACCTTATTATAAAAATGTTAGAACAAACTACAAAAACAGTAGTGTATACATTTCCCCTCTTCTGTCCCTTAATCCAAAATAAATGGATGTATTTATTTGATGCCGCCATACCAACGGCGTCCAATTCGCAGCCAATTCTTCTTGAGGTTACAGGAGGAAACAGCAGCAAGAGTGCAAGAGCTTGTAGGAGGAGATCGTGATCGCTTTGAAAAGACGTGCACTACCACCAAGGACTCCGCTAACAAAGGACACGGCTGGCTCTCATGATGAAGTATTATCATGATATCACGAACGCTCAATGTTGCATAATAGCCAAAAAACTCCCCAGCTGCAGTCCGCCATATTAACTCGAGTGAGTTTGATGTTATCTTACTTTATTTGCCTTTATATCTGTTTAACATCCTCCGTGTGATGCAGACATTCCAAAAATGACCTCAGTGTGAACGTATCTAGATAATGGCAGACCTTGCTTTGCGGATACCTTATTAGGCATGATCTTGAATAAAATGCACCATTCTGTCTTAATGGTGTAAAAAATGGGGCATTGCACATTTCCAATTGAGCCCCCTTGGTTTGGGAGAATCCGGCGAGAATACCCATATTACCCAAAGCGGTACATGCTACTGTAGCGTGCTGCAGATGTAGCGGTGAGCACAGAGTGTCTGCTACTCCGCTCCTCCGCACATTCCTCTAATCTAGCCTGCGCTCCACATCTGTGTGTGTGTGTGTGTGTGTGTGTGTGTGTGTGTCTGCGCTCACGTGCACAGGCAGATGAGCTGCGTGCGTGGCGAGCTTCCCACCCATCTCCCACTGCCTCCCAGTTCCCCTCCACGAGAGCACAAACAGAAATGAACAAACCTTCCCTCATCTGCTGTTGTTTTTGTTGTTGTTTGCAGGCGTACTCTGTCCTTTTTTCCATCTCTCTCTCTCACACTCTCTCTCTCTCCCTCTCCACCTACACTGAGGCATGCCATAGGCTACATAAACAGGTGCAGGCTAGTTTCAGGCCACAGGACCTTCAGTTAGACGAGGATGTGTGTGAAAGCCTTAGGAGCGGCCACGCTGAGGTGCCCTGTGTCTGTAGCATAAGGACATCTGTTTCCTTCAGTCATACTTAATAAGCTGTGAAAGTGCCCGGGCCTTCATCCTTCTCTCTCACAACACCCTCACCCCCACCTCCACCCCCCAGCCCTGGCAGAAGCATGGCACCTGTTCAACCAAGCTCACAGCAGGCAGCAGACGGAGCAGCTCTGGAGCCTCTTAACGGAGAAATCTCTGTCACTTCCACCTGTGTAGCCTGCTCTACTGCACAGGATGCATAGGTGTTGTAATTGCAGCCATTTTGTCTTTTTACACAGGACTGTGAAATATTATTGAGCCTATTGAATTTGAAATGTTCCATGGTGGTGTCAGAAATTGATATTGAATTTGATAGAAATTGAATTTGCTGATTAAGATTGGCTGTGCTCATCCTGCCTCAGGATTTCCTCCTGAGGAACACTTGTTGACCGTGTGGCATCTGATATCCCCCATCTCTGGCCACTAAAGCATAAACGTTTAAAGGCTATTTTCCATTTCTTTGAAAGCTTTTAATTAAGAATAGGTATTCAAAATGGACCATATTTGCAGTCAACACACAATTTATACGCAGTCACAGCTGAAGTCTTTTTGTACTGCTGCCTTATGAAGTGAAACAGGAGGTAGTGTAAATCGGCGACCTTGATCATGAATGCACTCGTGTGAACGAAAGTGAGATTAGAGAATGAAGAATCAAGTACCGGATTCCAAAGAGAACTTTTGGCTCCTCCTTGCGTTTTTAAAATGCTGAATAGAAAACTCCTCCCTCTTGTGTGACACCATTGTAACTTAAACCATACCACATTACGCTCAGTGAAGGCGTGCTTGACCCAGAAGAGCGAAGACGCTGTAATTAAGTGGATGTAGCTTAATAACCGTTGTGAGGTGAACAGCTCTGTCTGGAGGACACCTGTGTTTTGGTTCATAAGTGAGGAAGCGTGTACGACCTGTCGCGTGAACGGGTTCCATCACTCCCGCTCGAACACACGGAATGTCGTCATGAAATCCCGCATCCTGAACAACCAGTGTTGAGAGTTAGGCTACCTTGCTATTACTGTAGTTTATGAGTCGACGCGTTCGTTGTAAAAACACCGATTACCAACAGTATTGTAAAAATGTGATACAAAGTTATCGACTCGTAGAACATGATGACGGGTAAAAGTGTAGATTGGCTGCAAGTGGAATTAGAATCTGGTGGGAATTCGCTGTTGCTGCTGGATTGCAGATCGCATGAGGTCTATGAGTCATCTCACATCGAGACTGCTATCAATTTGGCGATACCGGGGTTGATGCTTCGCAGATTTAAAAGAGGAAATCTACCGATTCGATCATTGATTCCGAATAATGAGGATAAGGAAAAGTTCATACGGCAGTGCAAGACGGACACAGTGATTTTGTACGATGAATGCACTTCGGAGATGCACTCTGGAACGAGTTCAGTTTTAGGACTTCTCCTACAGAAGCTTTGGGACGAAGGGTGCCAAGCATACTACCTGGGAGGTAAGTAGTCTACTGATATTTTCAATATCGGTTCAATTATATGTTTCTTATATAACTCTCAGAATTTGAAAGTAACAATAATGCTAATTTTGAGGACGCTGATTGCAGTTGCTTGTTGCTTCCTGTAAACTGAACCACAAAAAACAAGAATAGTTAGGAAGTGTCCTTGCAGCTGGTGTGAAACAAGCTTTGATAAAGTATACTTAATATTTCTTAACATTTAATATTTAAAGTACAAGTGATATTTATCGCAGATAGGCCCAGTTGATTTTTTTCGGTTTTGTTCTGTATTTTGAAGCCTGTGCAGTACTTGGTTTAGACTGTGTTGATCTGCTGATCAAGTGCAAAATTCCTTGTGAATTATTCCTGCACTGAGAATAGGGTAGTGAGCTGAACGCTTTCTCTCCCTTTACTTGACACAGCTTGATTGCAACACAGGAAATCAGTAAGCAGTTTGTTAGCCCCTCAAAATACCAGGACGTTTTGTTTTTCAACTAGAGGAGTGTTGAAACTCTTGTCATATATCCCAACGCCTTTAACTGCTCGCTAATTCAGCCACTCTCTGTGTCTCTCTGTCCTGTCCTAGGGGGGTTTGCGTCATTTCAGACTGAGTACCCAGAGCACTGCGAGACTCTGCTGGACGTGTCCTGCCCCAGCACCTCACCTCCCGCCTCCGTCCTGGGCCTGGGCGGCCTCCGGATCAGCTCCGACTGCTCGGACGGCGAGTCGGACCGGGAGCTGTGCAGCGCCACGGAGAGCGATGAGAGCCCGCTGTCGAGCGCCCAGGCGGCCTTCCCTGTGGAGATCCTCCCCTACCTGTACCTGGGCTGTGCCAAGGACTCCAGCAACCTGGATGTACTCGGCAAGTACAACATCAAGTACATCCTCAACGTGACGCCCAACCTGCCCAACATGTTCGAACACGAAGGCCACTTCAGGTACAAGCAGATCCCCATCTCAGATCACTGGAGCCAGAACCTGTCCCAGTTCTTTCCAGAGGCCATCTCCTTCATCGGTGAGTTGAGTGGATCAGCACAGAAGTGCCATTTGATCTATCCTTGTCTTAGCTGGCATCTACTGCATTTCCTGTATATAAGTTTGTTAAGTTCATGTTTTAGAGGTCTCATAAATATAGGTATTCCTGCGACTTTTCACTGGATACAGTCTATCAGGTGCTTAAATATATCTTTCCGTACTTGCAACTCATGTCAAACATTTCCCCATGCAAGTGTAGCATGGCACCTAAATAGCCATGTGTATACTGCACAGCTCCTCTGTCTTTCAAGTCAACTTGTCTGATTTCATGACCGTGGCAGAGGCATTGTTGTATGGAGGCATTTGCACCACACACTAATTAGGCTAGTACTGAAGAGATGAATGGAAATAAACAAAAATAGCCTGGTAGACCTTTGAGCCAATCCCCAGGAACACCTAATCACTTGCTGATGCCTGAGTAAGTGTGCTACCCGCATTAGGCAGGAGAAAGAGGCGAAGGCGCGTTGCCTGGAGTAATAGCTCACAGCCTTGTTACAAGTGTGAGTAACTTATTCAAAATTAATGTGTGAGGGCTACGGCATCAATAATGCATATATAAACAATAATGCATATAAACATGAGCTGGTAATGCATATTTAAACAATAATGCATATATAAACATGAGCTGGTAATGCATATATAAACAATAATGCATATATAAACATGAGCTGGTAATGCATATATAAACAATAATGCATATATATACATGAGCTGGGTCTCGTATCAGAGGAGAGGAAAGTTGTGCAGAGGTCTGCCGAGACGAAGTAACACTTCGATTAAAACCTAAATAGAATTGTGATGATGAGGCTGAGCATGGTTAGAAAAGACTACAAGAAACTGTGAGGGGATGGTGATGGCTTTGATGATGATGATGATGAGGGTCAAGAAGAAGATGAAGTTGGTAATGACTTTTATGATGATGATGGCAAAGGTTTTGGTGATGATGAGGATGAGGGAGGAAAGAGTGCCTTTATGTTGATATTGGTGATGATAATGATGATTACGAAGATGAGATGGGACAAGAGGAAGATGATGACAGTGATGTTTTTATTATTTTAATCATGAGGATCGAGGAGATAGTGATTGCTTTTATGATGATGATGGTGATGATGATGATGATGATGGCGATGATGTTGGCCCACAGATGAAGCACGCTCTAAACGGTGTGGTGTGCTGGTGCACTGCCTGGCCGGCATCAGCAGGTCGGTGACAGTGACGGTGGCCTACCTGATGCAGCACCTCAGCCTGTCTCTCAACGACGCCTACGACTTCGTCAAGCGCAAGAAGTCCAACATCTCGCCCAACTTCAACTTCATGGGCCAGCTCCTGGACTTCGAGAGGACGCTGGGGCTGAGCAGCCCGTGTGACAACTGCCCGGACAGCGCACAGCTATACTTCTCCACGCCGACCAATCACAACGTTTTCCAGCTGGACACTCTGGAGACGACATGAGGGTGGATATTTTTTGTGGCCCGTGATGATCCCATTTGAAAGGGGAACCTGTCTGGGGAGAACTATCACTTGAGGACCAAAGCTATTCTAGGAGAGCTTGACGTGAATTCAGACGCGATGAAAAAGGTTGTTGTCTGGTTCCAGGAACTTGTTAGTCGGAAAATTATGCACATATGGTGCAACGAATTTATGAAATGGAGACGGCGAAAAAGAGAAGAAGGACACGTATTCGTTGGACGTGCTTATGAACTGAAACTCTCTATGAAGCCACAGTATGGTGGAGAACATTCAGTCCTTTTCTAGGAAAAAATGTATTTCTGTGTACACTTTAAAAAGCTCTCGGAGAAACACACTCATATGCATGAATGTTTAATTTCATAATGATGTAATGATATAAAATGTATTTTAATAGAGTTGGGTCACTTTAGACTTAGTAAACAAGACCGAACAAGGTCGTCTGAAAACCAAATACTATGCTAAACATCAATGCTTATTGCTAACATAAGACTTAAAAAAAGAAAAAGAAAAAAAGATATTTTTTGAAGGGCTCATTTTTGGTAATAAATGACATGCAATAGATGCTTAAGCCATAGCCCTCACTACAGATTATAATATAACTTCAGTCCTTTTTAATGTCTTATACATAGAATGTACAGTGAGCAAACCTTCTGATAGTAGCTGTTTACTGTCAGTATGCCCCATTACAGCTAGTCAGTCTGCCATTGCAAGTCACATGTTGTGTGAAATCGTGAGAGCATTGATGGTTCATCCCGTGGGATCGTCACTGGGAAGTTTAAGACTCCAACCAAAAGATTGCATTTACTCTGGGATAATCTACACCACCTACAAGCCTTGCATAACCAGCATCTGTACCCTGTTGTAATGTATGTATTCCGTAATGTATGTATTCCATAATGTATAGCCATTCTCGAAAAAACGACTGTTATGCGCATGTCTGTGGCCCTGAAGGGCCTGGTTTCAAAACGAGGGGATGTGTGTGTGTGTGTGTGTGTGTGTGTGTGTGTGTGTGTGTGAGTGTGTGTGAGAGAGAGAGAGAGAGAAAGAGAGAGAGAGTGGTAGGAATTTGCAGGGGGTCGTTGAGATGAAGTATACTTACAATTTACATACGAAGAAAAAGCACAGAGTGCAAAGAAGATCCTACCGGGACCAAAGCTTTTACACAGCATTTCTTATACGGTACCCTATAGAGGGCAATGGG
The DNA here is from genome assembly GCF_900700415.2 of Clupea harengus. Taxonomy (NCBI): domain Eukaryota; kingdom Metazoa; phylum Chordata; class Actinopteri; order Clupeiformes; family Clupeidae; genus Clupea; species Clupea harengus. The sequence goes on from NC_045155.1 coordinate 27,624,577, forward strand.
TGTCTTTAAGCTGGCCTTAAATTACCATAGCATTTCTAATGACTGTTATTAAATGTATGTTTTTTCTCTGCAGTTCTCCACAAGGATGGCATGTCAAATATTATGTACTATTAACCATAATGACCAAATGAATTTGAATTTTTTTCTTTTACAGGAAACACTCACTGAGACACATAGACATTGGTTTTGCATATCACACCACTTCACACTGAGCTATGTCACGCAGTTGTTTTGTTAGTGGGACTGGTTGCTCAGTTCTGAAAAGCCTGTAAGAATCCACTGATGGTCATGGTCATATCATTCCTGTTGCCTTTTTTTCATGATGAATTTCCAGTTCAACCAATAGAATTGGAAGCTCCTGACTATATGGTTCATCCTGTATTGAAGAGGGTTTTCATAAACACAGTGTTTCTGGTGTGACTTATTGACCCATGACTTTAAGGTTGTTTTTTCTTCTTTTATTTCTTTTCTTCTTCTCCTACTGAAGGAAAGTGATCGCTATATGTCTATCAACACTAATGGAAGTGCTTGTATGATGTAAAAAAAAGTATCAATGGAACTGATGCCAATGACAGCCAGCTTGTCAGCGCAACAAATTAGAGAGATTTGCAAATCTCGGGTGTGTTTCAGGGATTTTAAAATGCGCTCACCATTCATTTTAGCCTCTAATACTTGTCAAAGTGCTGTTGTATGGATATGCATTTGTTTAAAATGCAAGCTTCAGTAATATGATATTCTGTATACTGTATTTACTACACAATAAGGGGTTCATTGTGCTGTTCATGAAGGTTTCGATTCTACTGATGTATTTCATGACCAGTGAAATATCTGTTTATACGACAAATAAATGAGGTATCATTTTTCCTGTCAGAAAAATGATTTCCTTGTAAAAGTATTTGAATCTTGTTGTGAGTAAGTAAGAAGTTAAATAAGTATACTTGAGGTTTTCACTGGCTGCTCAGTGCTATCCTTTTTTGTTTAAAAAAAAAAAACGAAAAAGGTTGTCGAAAGCCCTCTGCGACTCTTTTTTTTGTTGACAGTGTGCGCAGATGAATGGAGACTGGCTGTGTTTGCATTCGCAAGGAGGATGTGAAGCTCTTGTGTTTGGGTCTGCAACCCCCCAGCCTTAGGTGTGGTTGGATTTCCTCATTCTGTCAGAAGCTCTTCCTCTGGGTCTGTCAGCCAGCAGCGCAGGCCTGTGGCCCAACCCAGCGTGATCTCGCTCAAAACCACAACACAACCACTTCCCTTTCACTCACAAAAACTGACACGCGGAAGGCAGATATTTTCAGCGATGTAACAAATGGCCCAGGGACGCTCTGTATCCTGTTACGCCATCGCACCACCACCACTTCCCCCCCACTCGAGCGAAAACAAACTCAAAACATTTTTTTTTCATCTTGAGAATATTACTGCGAGCAGGAAAAAGAGCTCTCCTATCAGAAATAAACAAAACAAGAACTTACTTTTGTTTATGAGATTATGCGCAGCATTATGATTTGGTATGTTAATATTTTTGTGAAATAAGTCAAATAGCCAAAGGTTTTCTGAGCCAACTACAGATGAGGCTCATTTGCAAAGCATCCTGGGAAAGGGTAAAACTCCTTAAGTCTCCCATATATGTTTACATTAACAGGAAGCATAACATTAACATCTCTTTAAATGTGACATTTTGTCTGACAGACAGATTGTTGCATAGAGTATCCTCAGGGCAAAAGAGCAGGTTTAATCTCTCGCCTATCCCATGCAGCCTTCAGTTGTGAGACTACATTCCTGAGGCTGTAGGTGGGGAGTTTTTGCGTCAGATAAGTCAGTCGCCTCAAGGTGTCTCGGGCGGACACAGGGACACAGGCGTGACTCCTAGCGAAGGACATCCGAGGTGATAACGCCGCAGATCGATATTGATTCCATCCCCAAGTTGAAATGAGAAGATAATGAGAATGGAGGGGAACAGAAATACACCATATGTCAGGAACTCACAGAAGTGATTACCGCTGTGTATAAATATTTCAGAGAAATGTGCTTCAGCTTGCTTTAGCTCTTTCTGTAATAAGGAAATGAGTGCCCTCTGACACCGGCTGGGGCCATGTTGAAGTGGCTTAGCTCTACATGCAGTGCCATACAGCAACCATCTTGAGCTGTGATGCATACATGGATATGAGCTGGTACATACAGTGACCATCTTGAGCTGTAATGCATACATGGATATGAGCTGGTGGCTCTAACGTCTGAATGACAGCAACCATCTTAAGCTGTTATGCATACATGGATATGAGATGGTGGCTCTAACGTCTGAATGATAAGAACACTGCTGAGTAACAGCAAGAAATTCAGTCACCTCTCTTCCAGTAAAATAAATCATGCACGGCCTTGTGAAACTGTGTGTTTGTGTGTGTGTGTGTGGTGTGTGTCAGTGTGTGTGTGTGTGTGTGTGTGTGTGTGTGTGTCCGTGTGTGTGTGTGCGTGTGTGTGTGGTGTGTGTCAGTGTGTGTGTGTCTGCTGAAGAGGAAGGAGAAGACCGCTCACACTCTGCATCGACTCTCACCGGAACAGCTCGTGGGCGGACGGGCTGCTTTTATAAAAAAAAAGAAGAAGAAAAACAAAAAAGAGAGAGAGAGATTGGGGGGGGTGAGGGCAGAGGAAGAGCAACACCATCCCAACAGTCCCTGTTCTAGAGCGTTCTCACATCTGGTGCCGTGGAAAAAAGCTCATCCTCTGTCATTCCCATTTAGCACATTGCATTAGAATTAGGCAGCTTCACAGCTGCGGCAGGCGTGGTGTCTGGGGCGTGGCTGCAGCACAAGCACCTTCTCATCTCATCTGTGAAGGCCCTGAGTTGTCTCCCCACTGGCACCCGCTGCAGCGGCTCACATTCACATCGCCGGATGATGACATTCAGGGTATAATTTAATCTGCGCGGACAGACTTCTTGTCTCCAACACCAACAGTAGCTGTCTCATGAAGATACACCAGATGTTTGGAATCTTTTTTTTTTATGTGTGTGTGAGCATGTGTGTCTCTGTGTGTGTGTGTGTGTGTGTGTGTGTGTGTGTGTGTGTGTGTGTGTGTGTGTGTGTGTGTGTGTGTGTGTGTGTGTGTGTGTGTGTGTGTGTGTGTGTGTGTGTGTGTGTGTGTGTGTGTGTGTGAAAGTATTTGAGTCGAATTTATTCTCATCTTTAGTAAGATGATTTGCCTGCCTGTAACAAACACGCTCGGCCTAGGTTTGGCAGATGCTTCCGGGGATGGCTCCCTTAATCCTAATCTTACAATTTGGCAACATGTGCTGTGGCCTAACAAGGCATGGCAGAAACTTCTGATCGTCTCCCCGTGACTGCAAGAGTGGAATCATTGACCTCAGCCTTTCTCTGTGGATTTCAGAAACATGGCCTCTTACCTACATGAATGATCTGTGTGTAATCTTATTACAAAAAAACCCTCATAAGGAGTCCACTAAGAGCAAGGACAGAGTGTGTCAGCAGCCCTTTTCACATTATTGCCTTATTTGTGATGAATGTTTAGCTGGTTATATGACTACAATGGATGCGTGGGAGCCCATGCACAGTGGGTAGTGACATATATTCTGCTCTCCAAAAATGACTGAATCAGCGTTGGGGAAACAACAGTTGCTCATCAACAGGTTCTGTTTCGGTCCAGTTCTCCCCCTCTTGACAGACCACAGGGAGAACACCCGACTGGACTTGCCAAAGCCTCTTCAGCCCTCGGAACGTTCCGAGCCATTGACTTCCTCGACTTACAAACGCAGTTCTTTTGATGTTGTGCATCTGATTTCATTTCCTGTTGTGGAGGGATTACGATCTAATCCCGTGAATCATATCTGCGGCCCGCTTGCACTGCCTCTCCGTCTCTGCTACGGAACGCTCCGCTGGCAGGATTAGTAGGCACTCTCCCACGCAGATGTACTGAAAGGAGACGAGAGGAGAGGAGAGGAGAGAAGAGGGCTGCACTGAAGGAGATAGAGTCTCAGTAGACCAAACACAGCTCTCTCATACACTTCTGTGCAACTACTGACATCCAGTCCTCAGTGGACAGGAAATACACATTACTACTGCCACTACCATTACTAGTACTACTACTATGACAACAACTCATTATTGTTATTATTATTATTATTATTATTACTATTTTACTAACATACGTATTTCAACATATAATCTTATCAACATCTTTAGCTGTTTTACAGGCTAATTCCCCTGCCGTAGCTCTCTGCTGTTCGCTCATTGACTGTCAGTGGGTCAGGTGGTGAACGGTAGGTAAGGCGCGGAGCAGCTGTGAATGGCAAGCTGGCAGCCGCCTCAGAACCCTGTGCCCTCAGCACCCTGTGCCCACCGCACCCTGTGCCCACAGCACCCTGTGCCCACCGCCTCTCTGCTTTCAGCGACTGGAGGCCGGGCGTGATGCCATCTCCACTCTGGCATGAAGAGACGCCCTGTCCTGCGGCTGTGCGATAATGACATATGGCTCAGGTGGGTCTTATCGTGTTGACATCTCTTCTGTGAGAACAAGGACCATTTGGATGGGAGGGCACCATGAGAGGCAAGGTTGTAGCCTACGCTCTAGATCACTCCAAGGTCAGGGCTTTCATAGAGACACTCCAACACGCCATTTTTAGAAAGTAATGAAGTGTCATTTAATTACAGCTTCTCTGAGGGAATTGAAATGGCCATTCACTAATTTCTACATCACACTATACAACCACGCTGTGCTGTATAACTGCACTATAACTATATAACTACACTACTATATATTTGATGCACAGGATGACAATCACCCTATTTTGTGCTTGAAACCTGCTCAACAAAGTGAGTATTTTGACTAATGAGCCGAAACATCAGACATGTTTTCATTCTCGCAGAGCAAAATCTTAGGTTGTTCATAAACACGATAGTGAATCCATTCAGGAGACTAGTTTAGTCTGGCCCTTCTCTCCTTCTCACCAGATCTGTTTTTTATCTTCTGTGAACTATCAGTTCAGTCATCCAGTTCTGGCACTACTCAGTAAACTGCAAGCCTCTGTTAGAGCTGAACTTCACCTTCATGCAAAGACACAATAAAGTCCTCTAGGTATCCCATTTCAAGTAATGAACTTTAAAGAACTGAAAAAAAAACCGCTTGCTATTGACACCAGAGATGAAGGAAGAGTGCATGTAGGGATCCATTTGGTGGCACAAATGTTCATTTTGAGGCTAATAGATTAGTGGGTCATGTGTGGGGCCATAGACACATGGAGTGGTGGAGTTTAAGAGTGGCAGCCATCTGTTGAGGCCAGAGGCTCCTGCCTCTGTGGCCAAATTCTCCATCCGGTGGCCTGTGTTCACTGCTCTCACTGCACAGAGAGCAAAACAGCAAACTGGAGAAGACTTGGGCAAAGCCTGCCAAGGACATGCTGTCAGACCAGTCTTACTACATGGCAGCTTTTTTTTTTAAATGAAGGAGGTTACAGTAGGTAAGCAGGTAATGCTGAATTTAAAAAAAAAAAAAAATTCAACAGTTTAACAGCGTTAATCAGCAGTAAAAAAAATTATGTGAAAAAGGACTATGGGTGCACTCTGCTAACACTGTGTCAGTGTGAGGGATGTGTTTTAGGCTTGGAGTTGGAGCCATAGGGGTTTGGCCGGGGTCTGTGGGAGCGCTGCCTGTGTGTGACTGAGGATCACCGTCACAGGCCTTGGAATTCTGGCCCACGGAATGTCTGAGATATGAGGTCATCAAACGGAAGTGTTCAGAAGGAGTTGTGTCTGGGTCACGGGTGTCGTATTTCATCCTTGGGCCCGTTGAGGCTGAGGTTGTGTGAGTTTGAGGGATCACAGCAATTAAGGAATGTGCTGTGTGCGTGTTTGTGTGTGTATGTGTGAGTCTCCTACATGAAAGAACATTTGCGTAACACACAAATCAGGTTACGCATCTTGCCATGAGTTGACGTAGACCTTCATTGCCTAAGAAAGGCCTTATAAGCATTCACACACTACTTACAAAAGGCTCCTGTGCTGACGTGTCTTAGAGCATGCAAAGATCCCCCCCCCACAAACTGTCCTTTATGAGTCTGTGTGGCAGGATCCAGGTCCAAATGTATATTGTGCACATGAAGTTGGGCTTGTCTGAGCCCTTGGTGTCAGCGTCAAAGGGTTTCATAAACACAGGAAGGCTGAGCGGGCCTTGCGGGAGATTCCCACTGAATCCGAGCATCCAGATCCTACGGACGTCCTGAGGAAAGGGAGGCGGCCTGTTTCAGTTTTGATATGAGAGGGGGGGGATGGAAATGTGAAACAAAAAGAAATCCCTCACGCAAGAGAAAATATTGATACTGTGCGTATTAAGTGACATTCGAGTGTTTACTTTGACGGGAATAGCTTTTAAACTTGCTGAATATGGGCCTTGGAAAAATAGTGAAGGGACAAATGATTAGTGTGTTCTGTAAGCATTTTCTGAGTTCCACCATAAAGTCACGGCTTCCTGGAAACTCTCCCTTTTTTGAACAAAAGCGTACACTGAGCACAAACCTAAACACTGGACCTGTTTTACGATGGAAATGTATGACTAGAATACATTAAAGAGTGATGGTATCTCTGCTTTTGGGGGAATATGGATTTCATTTAGTGCTTTAGTCAAGAAAGCCATCCTTTGCATGCTGTATGATGTAGCCACAGAGGAGTTGTATAGACACATACACTGGGACAGTTAGTGTCAGATGAGGCAAAAAAACATACCAGAAACAAACATAAGGAACGTAATGAAACATCCTATTACATTTGTATTTATTAATATCTATATAATAATATATCCTGTAGATATGACAGTACGGTGATATAATAATATATCCTGTAGATATGACAGTACAGTGATGAGTGGTTCACTCCACACTGTTGCTATGCTGTGGTGTGTTATGTTCCCAGCCCTCTGTTTAAATACTCTGACTTACACACATGCACGGGAGAGAGAGGTGTCCAACCCAGTGTACAAATGAAACACTGACTTCCGGGCCGCGGAACGACCTTGACTACAGACGTGGCGAAACGAATATCAAAGCTCAGGCCCCACCCTGTGCACGTTGACGCTGAAACGTGGCAGCATAGAGCCGTCAGTGAAAAAAGCGTATGTATATGTACTGTGAAGCGCGACACACAGTGCGGCTGCCTGCTAGTCCATGACTTTGGTATGAAACGCAGAGATGACAAGCAATGCTCTGTACACTCGTCTGCACCACAGGATAGGTGCAGCCTTTTTTTTTTTGTTTGATAAAAAAAGGGATCTAAGAGCTGATAACATGTCTGTATTGTTCCCCAAATCCATTTGGCAACGGAGGAGCCGAGGGAAGTGTGACAGGGGCATTGTTTCTGAAGGAGGAGCACTTGAAAAACCAGGTCACACAGCAGCACCCTGTCTCGCGGAGGCGTGGGTTACTCAACCTGCCGCTTTCAGAAGAAGAGAGAAGATGAGAATGAGAGAGAGAGAGAGAGAGGGTGGTAGAGAGAGAAGGCAAGAATGAGAGAGAGAAAGAGAGAGAGAGAGACATAGGAGAGAGGCTTAGAGAGACGTAGAGAGAGAAAGCAAGAATGAGAGAGAAAGAGAGCAGGAGAGAGGGTTAGAGGGAGGTAGAGAGAGAAAGCAAGAATGAGAGAGAGAGAGAGATAGGAGAGAGGTAGAGAGAGAAAGCAAGAATGAGAGAGAGAGAAAGAGAACAGGAGAGAGGGTTAGAGAGAGGTAGAGAGAGAAAGCAAGAATGAGAGAGCAGGAGAGAGGGTTAGAGAGAGAGGTAGAGAGAAAAAAGCAAAAATGAGAGAGAGAGAGAGAAAGCAAGAATGAGAGAGAGATAGGAGAGAGGGTTAGAGAGAGGTAGAGAGAGGTAGAGAGAGAAAGCAAGAATGAGAGAGAGAGAGCAGGAGAGAGGGTTAGAGAGGTAGAGAGAGAAAAAAGCAAAAATGAGAGAGAGAGAGAGAAAGCAAGAATGAGAGAGAGATAGGAGAGAGGGTTAGAGAGAGGTAGAGAGAGGTAGAGAGAGAAAGCAAGAATGAGAGAGAGAGAGCAGGAGAGAGGGTTAGAGAGGTAGAGAGAGAAAGCGAGAATGAGAGAGAGAAAGAGGGCAGAAGAGAATGTGAAAGATGCGAGAGAGAATTAGAATGAGGTAGAGTGTGGCAGCAAGAATGAGAGAGAGTGAGAAAGAGAAATGGGAGAGAGATCAAGAGGGGTAGTGATGAGCGAGAGAACGAGAGAGAGACATATATATATAGAGAGAGAGAGAGGGAAATAAATAAATAAAAAAAGAAACAACCGCAGTGTGCCTTAATGACATGGAGAGTGAGTCACCAAGTGGGGCTTACATAACCTGCCCCCCCCCCCCCCCCCCTCTTGCTACCCATTCAGCTGACGACTCCCCACCCCTCTGCTCCCGTAACCACTGGAGACGCTGCACCTCACGCCTCCCAGATAGCAACCAGCCTGTGGTGGGCCGGATCAGGGCCGGAACAGGGCCAGAACAGGGCCAGAACAGAACCAGGCTCAGCTGCTCTCCGAGTTCCCATTCATACGGAGGGAGACCAGAAAAGACACACGGCAGACTGCCGACGGCGGATGAATGTATATCACTGAAATGAGATCACTGATGCACACACTGAATATGGACGTTTGTTACATAACGCACTGATTCGCCTTTCATATTCATGACTGACCTACACTCGCACACAACAACATTCTGACAGTGAAAATATAACATGAACAGGTCATGTAATTGCATTCGGTACACCAGAGGATTCGCATGTATGTGTTGTTAGAGGTTTAATCTGCTTTCTTTAGGGTGTCAAAGAATATTTCTTCCTCGTTTCCCATATGGTGGCTGACAGTATCATTCAGCAAAAAAGCCTGTTTGAGAGTGACTCAGTGGCAGTATTTGTGCAGGGTCAAAGGTCAACACAGCATACATACAAACAATGGCACAACCACAATCTTCATGCAACACGCTAGTGTTTATAGATCCTGTATCGTCATGCAACACGCTAGTGTTCATAGATCCTGTATCGTCATGCAACATGCTACTGTTCATAGATCCTGTATCGTCATGCAACACGCTAGTGTTCATAGATCCTGTATCGTCATGCTCTGCTGCACCCAGACTGAAGTTAAAAACCCTTCACAGCCTCATCATATCATACACAGGCTGGGGTGTTTCTGCTTGCAGTCTGTTGCAATGTGTGTGACTGTAGTGAATGTGTGTGTGTGTGTGTGTGTGTGTGTGTGTGATCAACTGTGACAACCAGCCCTCAGTCATATCAGTTAAGTCATTTTGTGCGTCAGCCAATGACAAAGTAAACTCAGACCCAAGCAGCCAATCATATGGTAGAATCAAATCACTGTAGCCAATGGGAATGTGTGATCAGAGCAAACCAGCCAATGAGATGGTGTGACCAGAGCAAACTAGCAAACTAGTGATTAGACCAAATAAGCCAATGGGACAGTGTGGTCATGCAGAAGGGAATGGACATTATGGCCACTGTGTAAAATATGTCAAATTTAAAATGTGATAGCTGGAAGAAGAAGTGATAAATGTAAAGTGGGTAAAATAATGCCAAATGAACACATCAAGGTGTGTAATATTCACCCAACCACTAGGTTATTATCTGCTTTTACTCTTTATATCTGGCAAGTGAGATATTGTATTATTAAGTTAATTGTACATTGCTAGGTAAGTCAGACAGGGGTCAAGTCTGTTCTCAGTCACTTCCTTGTCTTAGTCATAGTCAGACAATGCTTTTGTTTTTGCACGTCTTCACTAAACACGCTGAGAAATTAAAAGACCTCTCACATGAGTCATCATTTTTTTTTTTTAAATCCCCTAATGTTAGGGGATTACTCATATTTATGATTACTGTGTTGTGCCTTTTCTTTTCTGATACTTCCTCTTCTTTTGTCACCACTTTTTTTTTGCCTCTTTAGTATGAAGTGAGCTGCTGCTGCCCCCTGTAGGTTAAGTGCAGTACAACATGATCCACAGGAGTATGGAGGGGATGTCAGTACTGTGCATTCCTGATAGAATAATGGCTGCGCTCCAGATTTCATTGTCTTAGAGGACCACATTTTGTAGTAAAGTGTTATTACAGTATAGTAGGTATTAAATATAGTATTAAGTACAGCAGGTGGCCTTAGGTACGATTTACTTTGTACTAATACAATACAATTCTAATATTATCACATGCTGATATAAGATGTGCATTTAAAATGTTGCATTTCTGGTTTTCAACTGAAACTATTTATGATTTCTAACCATTATTTAGTAATTACGCAACTACACTGTCATTGGACACTAAACATGCAGTGAGACACCTTTGAGTAAGAGTAAGTATATAGAATGCTTCATACCCCTCATCATAATAAGGAATCATATACTCAGTGGTGTTATCAACGTTCTTTGGTGATAAGATAGGAGTAGGTGGCCATTACACGTGAGACGCAGGCTTGAAGCTAGGTTGACTGGCTATTCTCACTGTTTGATAATCCTTTTCTGCTATAATTAAATTAAATTCAGCTCTTCAATATTGCAGATGTGTCTGTTAGTTAAACATCCGTACTGCCTTGAGTATTGTGTAGGTATCTGTGAATGCCAACAATATAGCTTTACATATTATGCTGCTTTGCATAATGTCTCACTTCATAACATCACACTCTCTGCTCACACCACAGCAAGGTCTCAACAGCCTACTTTGGGTTTTATTACAGTACTGCTGGCCGTGTGCAAGTGTGTATTACAGCTGAAAATGGGGAGTCTATAATGAAGGGCTCCTGCTGAGGTAGTTTATTTAGGTCACCTGATACTGCACAAAGCATCCAGGAGAGCGAGCGAGTGAGCTGGCGGGCGGACGGACGGACGAGAGAAGCCTCAGAAGTGCATCCAGCCCTGGCGCTGCCATGCAGAAACGCTGAGTGGCTGATGAAAAGGAAGAGAGGATTGAGAGTTTCACTCAGAGCCTGCACAGTCCTGCAGATGACAACACCAGACGCTTTAGCATGCGTCAGCACATCAGGCCCTCCTTAGATGGGCACATCACTGACGGGCCAGAAATAGATACTGTCTCGATGCATTGTGTAGGGAGGAGGCAGGCAGGCACATCCAGGCTGTGTGCTTACAGCAGGAGGACTTGTGCTTATCCATACATGCTCTGCAATCGCTTGTTACTTGTAAAATTCACCTTCAAATATAGAAGACAAAATGTTCATGCATAGATGGGCATAAATATGTTGTATTTGTGTATGTACAGTATGTCTAGCCTTCCATACAGTGTCTTACATCAGTATAGTCTAACAAAGGTAAAAAAAATGCTTTACCTTCATGGAAAATAGTATAGAAAAAGAGTAACTGTTAAGTGATTTAGCAGAGAATGAAAGAATGCTGGCCTGAAACAACACCCCAAAGACTGACACCCTTACATTGTCTTTTGTTCTGTCACACATAAAGTTTATTATTTGAGAACACTTGGAGCAGACATATGGCAAAGGATTTCTGCGCCTTCGGGGAACATTTTTGACAAGAATTCTGTGAAACTTTGAAGATTAGGTTTTACATTTTTAATCAGGTCAGCGATGATATCTTGTCGAGATGAAAGATTAAAGGACCATGCCTAATTCTTTGTCTGCATGGAGGGTACATTGAGCATTACCATTCTACAGATCTGTCAGATAAAAAAGTTAGCTCTCGTTACATACACACGGTAATATGGATTTTAACCAGTAAGGCACAAGCTGCATTCACAGTTCTATGACGGTCCTTAAGAAGTCAAAAGTCAGAAGGATTTCCAGAATGGTATAAAACGAGGATGCTTTGGGTGGTCTCTATTCTCCTAAAATGAACTGTGAGAGGAATTCTATGGTCGTCATGGTCACAATGTGTCATCGCAGATCATCATGGTTACTCCACCCCTTTCATAAACTCCAGGAACTCTGAAAAACACAACAGAGGCAGGTGAACATGCATACATAATGTTCCTACACAGGGCTGTACAATATAAAATAGCCATTTGAAATGCATTGTCCTTGTCTCCCTGTCTCCTTGTCTCCTTGTCTACCCTCTCCACTGAAAGTGTGATGCGTACCGTCATAGTCAATTCTGCCGTCAAGGTTTGCGTCGCCGTCCTTCATGAGCTCCTCGATGTCGTCCTCTGTGATGGTTTCTCCTGTGGACTCCAGCATGACCTTCAGTTCATCGAGGTCAATGTAGCCATCCGCATTCCTGCGTTACATCAACACATCCAGCCATTAAAGCACTGCTTGGTATCCAATAGACCTGCTGATCACAGAACAGATCAGGCCCTGGTCTTGTACTGATCCGAGTCTCTATTTGAAATAGCTGTGAAGGTACTCTTTGGGTGATGACACACAGGGCAACTTTTTGAGCAGTGTTGCTGGGCAACCACACCGGTTCTTAAGGTATGAATTGGACATTCGCAACAAGTTGCCTGCAGTTGATTTAAGTTCTCCAGATAAAAATGTGTTGCCCAACACCAGTGGAAAAGAGCCCAGGCAACATTGGTCAGTAGCCCTGCCCAGTGTATCATTGGTCAGTAGCCCTGCCCAGTGTATCATTGGTCAGTATCCCTGCCCAGTGTATCATTGGTCAGTAGCCCTGCCCAGTGTATCATTGGTCAGCATCCCTGCCCAGTGTATCATTGGTCAGTAGCCCTGCCCAGTGTATCATCCCCTTGTAAGCTCTTGGACTGACTGGTGGACGCACTTATCAAACATTCGGAAGAGTTCTGCCAGTTCCTCCTCGGACCTCCCTCTGCTGTCATCCTTCATACATCTCACCATCATTACCAGGAACTCCTCAAAGTCCACCGTCCCACTCTCTGCGGAAGGGAAAGGGAAGTTTGCTTGTCAGAGAACACTGTCAGTGTAAAACTCCAGAACATAATCTGTAATTACAACTGAAACACCAAATACATCGCACCGTAGTCTAAAAAAACAACTCTGAACACATGGGTGCCAAGTCCGATCATTTTTCATTGAACCATTTAACCATTCATCATACACTTCAAGTCCAAGAACTACAGAAATTCAGAAGGTGCCAGTTATTTTGGATAAATGATGAGAGGACTTTTACACAGAGAAAGCCTACCTCCATGTCTACAGCAAGACCAAGCACACAGCGCCAATATGTTGAATATAGTGCAACTCACTCTCACTACATGCTATATGCTAGCATGGCTTTGGCTGTTGGGGTTGCTTTATGCTTTACCATTTCCGCATGCTATGTACAGTACAAGTGAGCGGTTTCCAGTTGACTCTGTGTTATTCTTTCCCGTCTCTATCCATATCCATACCATAACATTCAACACGTTGCTACGGCATTCACTACGCATTGTGTAACAGGAGGTGGTTAGAGGTTGTGGCTGTTTGTTTCTTTACCGTCTTCATCCACCTCGTCGATCATCTCCTGGAGCTCCTCGGGTGTGGGGTTCTGTCCCAGCATCCTCATCACCTTGCCCAGCTCCTTGGTGCTGATGCAGCCGTCCTCCGCATCCTGCACGAAGACTTCAAAGGCCGCTCGGAACTCTGGGAGACACGAGACAAGACGGAGAGGAGTTTCAGTCAGACCACTTCTATGTTGCCGGTTGGACTGTTGATGTTGATGGACACGGAGCTCAGGGTGTTATGTTAGAAGCATGGTAACAAACAGGCTCCAGACGTTATGCTGAGTCCAAATAATCATATCTCTGAAGCGATGCAGCGGAGTAGAAAGAAACTAATTCTTTGTTATGTTTTGGCTTAGGTTACTCTAGGTTGGCAGAAGCCTCGTAGATACACAGATCAGATTTGGAGGAATCTGGGCATTTGTGACTTTTGAGTGAGTTTGGCTGCATTGGACTCTCGTCTCAGAGCGATACCGAAGAGCAGTAGCAGGAAATGATGCCATGTTAGCTTTTGCTTGGTGATTAATTGATTAATTGACTGATTAAATGACTCTCACTGCACTTTATGAGTAGTGAAATATGAACATAATCATTACAATCAAGCTCATCTATGTTTTCTTCCACAAGTGAATTCATAGAACATGTAGAGGTCAGAAGTTTTTTATGTCCATAGGAATCAGTTTCCTCAGGGTAGTGTCAAGAAAATCAACACTATCCACTGAGTTCTTGTTGATTTGTACTTACCATTTTTCTGTTCCTCGTTCAGTTGCTCGACCTATTGAGGGAAAAAAATGCAGAAGGGGGGTAAAACATTTGAATTGTTTGGAAAACGTCTATATTTGAAGGTATGATATGGTTGCTTTGAACTGATGGTCAAGCATCGCCCCAAGACAATAACCATTTCGGCCATAGTCAACCATGACACTCTTTAGTTAAAATGGCATGAGGATTTAGAAAGCCCAGTTAAAAGGACTCAACACACCACACTTTAAACAAGCATAGCTGAGGCTCAGCCACAACACACCACACTTTAAACGAGCATAGCTGAGGCTCAGCCACAACAATGGAACCGTAATCCAGGAAAAGCTACTGTGAATGAGAGGAGGGGACAGCAATTTATGTAACCGCTATTGTATGCTATTGGCGGGGCTTTCTCCATACATCCCTCTGGAAGACGCCATGTGTGTAAAGAAACAAGCAAAACACTCGCTTCACGACGTGATCGTATACTCGAATCGGCCACGTGCTATCTATCTACACCGCAGATGAATGGGATCAAGTGAGTAAGCCCACAGATGGGGTTTCCACAACTGCAGGAGATAAAGCAAGAATGTAAGAATGCCCAGGGTGGGTTTATCTGTAGCACTCATGCCATGCTCTATCTCTATGTAAACATGGCGGAGGCGAACAGATGGAAAAGCCTGCCCAAATTAGCCATCGGAGGCAGCCACTGCTCCATCTGCAGCCAGGGCCACGGAACCAAGAGTCAGCCTAATCTTTAAGAGACTCCTATCACTAATGATAACACACAAGAGGCTGTGTATTTTTGGGTCGCTTCCCATCTGGGTGTCCTATACCGCCAGATTTGCCTATACTGTTAGAGGAACACCACATTCTAGGAATTCCTTCCTCAAAGAATAAATGGGGGGAGTGTTTGAGACGGTTTTGGTAGTGAGAGACTACAACACTACCAAAGTAAGACAACCAACACAATAACAACAAGACAACAAGACCACAAGACAAAAAGACTACAAGACAAAAAGACTACAATACTAAGAGACAACAAGACAGCAAGACAACAAGACACTGTTAGTATCATATCTTGAAAACTTGGGGAAGTACAGCACAAAATCGAATTAGTAATCAAAGTCTGATAACACAAGGCAGGGTTCCAGCACATTTGGCAACTTCACAGTGATTTCTGCATGCCATTTGTCATACCAAATATTTCCTATGTCTACACAAATGAACATTACTCTGGAAAGATCACACTGTATGGTACAACAAGCACAACATCTGTGTGTGATGACTTAAGGGACCAAACCTAAACTTTTCTTTAAAAAACAAGACTCATTTAAAAACACTATTCTGAAACACATTCTGGGGTCATTGCTGAGGTCTTACCGCTGCTTTGTAGATGTCATTCATTGCAGACAGTGGTCAGACAGGAGCAGATCGCAGCAGGCAGCCCAGCCGTGAGGATGGTAGGAAGGGAGGAGGAGGGAGGGAGGGTAGGATGCAGCCAGTAGTGGGGATTGGGACAGCGCTCCTCCAGCGTTTTATAGTGCCAGTCTGGTACCCCCCCCCCCTCCCGGTCCCTCCCCACCCCTGAGTGCTTCAGCCATCACTATCAACTACAACACACACACATGCACACACACACACACACACACACACACACACACACACACACACACACACATGCATACACACACATGCATACACACACACACACTCACACACATGCTAAATACACACACACACAAACAAATACATACATATTCACACATAAATAACACACAGATACACTACAAACAGACACACACATATTCACACAGGCAAACACACACACACACACACACACACATTCAGGGCACCTATAAGTCCCTCCGGGATCTTGCGAGCCTTTGTTGTGATTTTTACTGCCAAAAGTGACTGAATTTGTCAAATAAAATAATTGAAATAAAATCAATGCAGAAATTCAATGACAACTGCAATTGCCACTAATCCTTGAATTTGCAAAAATCACAAGATCACAAAATCCTGGAGGACCTGAGGTGTCAGCGGGGGTTGGTGGAGTAGGGTGACGGGGTTAGGCACGGAGACCCTAATCTCTAGTGAGGGGTCTGCAGATACTCAACGTGCCAGCAGACAAGTTCCTAAGAGAGATCGGGATAGGCCAAGGCTCAGGACGGGGCGTTCCAGAGCCGTTAGACGGAACAAAGGGTGTCGTTCCACAGATGATCAAAATAGTCTGTGATATTGGATGAGAATGACTCTCTTTTTTTGCTTTAGTCAGGAAAAAGAAGAAAACAAGAAAGAAGATTAAACCTGACGCAAGGTGGCATGCCTTTCATCTCACGGCATTGTGAGCGCTAATTTAGCGTTTGTAGGGTAAACATGAAACACAAAACATGTTTGAAGGAGGAGACGCAGGCATGTGGGAAGCTCTAACAGCAGCAGATATGCATTGCGACTGAAGAGCACAAACATCACATCAATGAATGCAAAGTAAATGTCTCAGCTAGCTAAGCAGTGTGCCGAAAAGACCTGAGATTAAGGCCATTATAAACAAATACACATAAACCCACACACATAAAGCCTTTGTTTATAATTGCGAATAGTATTCAGTGGTGTGACCATGACCTGATTTGGGGGAAAAGAATCAGAAATAGATTACTGAAAAAAAAAACACCATATCTCTACACATTAAGTGTTAATAATATGCTGTGTCTCACTTTAATTTAATAATTTGCATTAATCTTTAATAACATCAGGAAGCGTGCAATATGTAGATAGTTGGGAGGGAATCAGCCTTGCAAAACGCACACTGGAGAAACAGCCTGCCCTGGGCTTGTCTGAGAGCCGAATTGGATTCCTCAGGACTGAACGCTCCACTGCCCTCACCTGCCTCTCAACAGAGCCTCATTACCATTCCGCGCACAAACCCTGCCCAGGGTGCTGGGGCTGTACCCGTGCTGAGGTTGGTGATTATCGCTCTGCCGTGTGACAGACGTGCCGCGCTCTGACCTGACGTCTGTCAGCGAGATATCAGCACGATGGGGACAGGTTGCCGTGCCATTCCGGCGCGCGCAGACTGCCTGGAGCTCTCGACGCCGCTTCCTGTGGCGACGGGGCTCCATTCGGTTACGCATCTGGGGAGGAGATCTCAGGTAATGCCACAGCCAGGCATGATGAAAAACAAAGAGAAAGAGGGAATGGGAGGGAGGGAGGGAGAAACACGCACATCCATCTGTGAGTGCAATGACTAAGAATTGAAGAATATTCATACAATGAATGGAATGGACCTCTGTGGCCTTCATAGTGACAAACTGAAACAAACAGAAGCTGCTGCAAATGACCAGGGTAAAATATGTAAACTATGCATGCACTCCAAAAGCCATGGCTAGATTTATAAAGACACACTTCATGAATAATACAGATTTAAAAAAATGCAAATGTGAAAACCTACCAGAAATATCCAATGAAAAATGCATGTTTGGAAGGGCACAATTCATGAATGATTATAGTTAATTTGCAATACACTAGCTTCCTGAACAACAAAGCATGGGTAGAAACAGAGGTGTTTCAGACATCATTGACCCTGCCTGTCGGCTTTTCATGTTAATTGATTTCTCTTGGCACACGCGGCTTTGTAACATCACAGCCCAGCTTGTCGGCAGTAACTGGTAATTATTATCGCAAGATGTCTCAGGTGACGTCTCTCTGCGACCGCAGCCGCTGACAGGCAGCCGGGCTAATTATTTTCATCAGTCATTTGAATCGTGAAATGTTGCACTTAACAAGACATACGCTGCATATGAGCGGGTGACTGACGTGGCCGAGGCATGGCGCGCATTGTGGCGCGCGGTATGGTTTCCATTAGGAGCCGTTAAAACCTCGCCCCTGATGGAGTTCACCCGCACTCTAAATGTGAGGTGTAGGTTTTTACGAAGTGAGAGCAAGCGTTTTGATTTAACAGTGAGCGACTGATTGCAATAGCCCTCTTAAAATCACGACTTTGGCATAGCAGTCTGATTTTAAAACGTCATAAACAGTGTGGCAGAAAATAACTGACAAGTAGAAAATGCAGGATTTATAATACAGTGTAATCAGAAAGCCAGAGTTCGATCTGAATGACAGTCGTGCTGAGAGCCAATGGAATGCTGATGGAAGCTGGCAGAGCTTATAAGCATTGCAAAATAGTCGACTGAACCTGCGCTGAATTTTAATTGACCGTAGTTAGACTGTTTACGTCAATGGGCCTCCCGGAGACTCGGGCTTTAACCATTTAATGAGAAAAACTGAAAGTGTGACTGTCTACAAAACAGAAATTCAGCCCACCGAGGTTATTAAGCCATTGGCACCTGGCTTATTTAGTTCTGCTTCACCAAAAGCCACAGCCTAGCAAACCATGACAATAGATTTTTATTGACCATGTCCACATTCAAACATTCGATTAAATTCGATTCGAACGCCAGCATAAGGGAGCATTAATGTCATGCAGAGATTTCTCTGAACATGGAAAATCACAGCGAGTGGGTAAGTTTTTCCTCTGCAGGGGGCAGCAGATTCCAAGTGTTTTTGGAGCGGCAGTCAGACTTCTGCTGGCATGTCGACGGCGCCCGGAGAACCCACATCAAAAGAACATATGGAGTGCAGTTTTATTGGAACACTTCACGTATTTCCTTTTACAGCGACGACAGACAAGCAGCGCCAGGCTTCTCTGCGCCGTAATCAGAAGCCCATCTCATATTCCCCATTTACCGTACATCACTTTGAGAGGTTGCCATAGAAACTCCGCTCCGTAGTAGCAGACAGAAATGATGAGAGATGAACACAGCAATTTCCCCGCCACATTCTGTCCTCAAAATCACACACATTTCCGCTCGCTGTTTTTGACACAGACATTTTTAGCATTACATGCACAGGCACGTGCAGATAGACCCCAGGTGTTTCTCAAGCACCTGCCCCTTTGCCCTCTGATCGATAAGTGTCTTTTTTTGCAGGACATTTCTAATTGTATATGTTAGTTTTTAAACACTTTCTATGACATGTTTTTAATAATTCAAGTGAAAGCATGTTGTTACTATGCCTGACAACTGCGTTTGCGTTCTGATATGAATTCCGCAAAAAGAGAGCACGAGCCCCTGCGCCTATACCCTTCGACTTCTCTTGACATCGGCAACGCACACAAACCGTTAACGCACACAAACGCACACAAATCAAGCACCCTGTGGAGCAGCAGCATCCACGTGCCCCTGATCTGCCTTCATCGGTGACAGCCAGGTAACGATACTGTGCCCTAAGCCTTGTTCGTCACCGTTGTGAAATCAAGCCACTGTTAAAACATCTCGATGGCGCCTGCAATGGGCTAAGTAGTCTAACTTAGACAATAGTCCACCATTAACTTAACAACAAGCTAAGACAGCTTGGCGAAAATTAGTCTCGTCAACGAAGACTAGTAAACCCCGCTGGTTCCGTTGCCGGGCCTAAGTGGTTCATGCAATCATACATCAGAAACGTTAGCCTGTCGGTCATTCTTGTGGAACACTGATAGACCTGTGGTCATGGGCTGATGAAAAATGAGAAATGATCCGCTTCTTCATAGATAGGCTATGGGTTATAATTAAAGGTGTGTCAGGCTATAGTTCACATGCCTCCTTAAAACATTAAATAAGTTAATTAAATAATTAAAGATGATTTATAAATAACTGTCTGTGAGAAGGACCCCCCCTCCCCCTCTGATTACCCAATACAATTAACACCATAGCCCAGAAAAAAATAAAACAAAACATTAGTTTAGCACAGACAAGCAATAAGTAAAAGCTCAGGTTTATTTGTATTTCTTGCTCTGGGAAGTCAATAAAAGCATTTTATCTAAAGCTTACAAGACTGAAAAACCTGCATTGACATGCTTAGTACAATTTTTCTGTAGGAGTTAAAACTGAGGAATTAAAAAAAACAAAGGTTTAAATGCAATCACTCTAGGTTAAAAACAGTCAATGTTTCCTTGCAGCTGTTTCAGCTGGTTCTGTCCTTCTCCAATGTTATTTATTTTTATTTTATTTTTTAGGGAAAAAAAACCCCAGCAAAATCTGCTTAGTAGATAAAGAGCCTCCAGAAAAAAAAAATCTAATTCCTCTGTGCCACATACTGCATAGTGCCTGCCTGGGAACCTGGATTCAGTGTACCACACCTTTTCACATGTCTGTGTGTCAGTCTGTCTGTGTGTGTCTGTCTGCGTATCCTAACTCTTGGTTAGTGATCTATCAGCTTGCTTCTCGCAGGGACCATTTACACCTAAAGGGTTTTTTAAAAAGCAGGGTGGCTCAGGGCTTTTTTTATCTCCCTGTGAAGCCCCAGCCTCGTCTGATTAGCACACCGAGGAGGGAGAGAGCGAGAGGACTGTGAAGCCCCAGCCTCGTCTGATTAGCACACCGAGGAGGGAGAGAGCGAGAGGACTGTGCAACAGCGGCTGTGTTGGTTTTTTGGAACAAAAATGTCCCAGTCTTCACTGTGCCGATACGCCGAGTGCAGCGTTTGCAGTTGGGAGAATTATGTGTCGCCTCACTCCTTTGCAGAGGATTTAATGATCCCAAGCACCCAGATCCTGCCGAACCCACTCGCTGTCTCTCCTGCCGGCGGCAAGCTTTTCCAGTCCACCGGCTCACCAAGTCCATAACCCCCTTTTGTTGGTGGTGAGACACCCAGAAAGGAATCCCTCTCGGATATAGATTATTCCCTCATGCATGAGAATCTGTATTACATTTCTCACAGTTCACAATGGGGGCTTTGTCTATGTTCATCGCAAGAAAACCTCTGCTCCTCACAGTAGGTCTGTTGGTAATAAAACAGGGCCACTGGAACAAAGATAACAGAGTAATGTTGAACATGGAATGAATACGTTTTCGTGTGGCGCTCCAGAAGCGGACTGGACCTAATATAAATAGAGAATTCTGGGTCATGGTTTTGAAACTGTCAACAAATTCTAAACGAATGTGTGTGGCAGAGTCACTCTATGACATTTCTACCCAGTCGGAATCAACATAAACAGTGTGCTGAAATGACTCCAAAGATAAATTTGCAGTTGGAGGACGACGACCCCAAAATGTCAAGTAATATCGGTGCATGCACGAAGATTCCAATGACACTTTGTTGAGACAAACAAACAAATCTTGCCACAGCCACTGCACCGTGGATTTGCTTGGCTCGTTTTGTAATCAGCTTTCCATTGGCGAATGGAATTTTTTTGTGCCTTTTTTAAATGAAGAATTTTTCTCTCTTTTGTTCTAATCTTTGTGTGGAGCACAGGCATGGCCCCGGATGGCTTGTTTTAAAGATGGATATGGATGACTCACTGCTGCCGTACTTCAGTCACGCCGGCAGGCAGTGTCATGTTGTTGACAACTGCCCTGCAGTGACAAACGTCCACCTTGTGGGGTCCGCCATAGCCAAAAAACCCACAGCCGCAGCCCAAGAATGACCCCTATTCTGACTGTGCTTCAAAACCGACTCCATTTTTATCTCAGGCGAGGGTGGGGGAGTAATAGAGGAGCCATTTTACAATCAAAGTTCTCCCATGGCCATTGCCTTGTTTTTTATCTCCTAAACTATCAGATTCATCTTTTTTTTTAAGAAAATTCCATCTTAGATGTAATTATCAGGCTGGGTTTTCTGATTTGTCTTCTTTCCCTAAAGCAAACACAAAGTCGAGGTGCAATTGGCAATTTAGGTTACTTATGTAACTGAAATTAATTTTTTTCCCCCTTTCACAACACACTAACAGAGCTCAAATTGTCAGTGTGGCATCTCCAGTTGCTCCAGGCAGCCTTCTGCGAGGCCTCTGCATCAAAGGGGAGGATCTGGTAGTATTAGCAACAAGAATAATTGCTGCAATCATATTCTTAGGCAGGCACATTTCTGAAAGACTGCCATATCCTTTTTAAGTTACTCTCAAAAGGACAGCATGCAAACAGAGCGATAGGACTGGGAACGTTCTGAGTCGCCTCTTAAAAAATATTGGACTCGGCTCTTGAGAGACAAAGAGAAAAAAGTGAAGCGAGCACATTCCAGGGGGGTGGGGGGGATGGGGGGGTGTTATTTTTCGCTTTGTGTTTTTAAAATGACTTTCTTTGCATTTTCTCTCCGTTGTATTTCCAAGTCTAATGAATGCGCGACGAGTGTTAGCGTAGCCCTGCTGCCTGAGGCGGCTCAGCGAGATGCAATACGCGTGCTGAGATTGGCTCGCCTGACAGCGGCTCAAGACATCTTTCATCATGCCTCAACGAGCTAAATGGAATGGCCTCGGAGTCTTTTCTGAAAGGTCTTTTCTCTCACAGATAATGCAGCCGGCTCGAGTGGACACCACAACACCGCCAGCCTCATGCCACCACTGTGTGCTCTCAATTCAGATGAATGTTGTTCTATTCATTTACCAACGCACTGTGATCAGTATGTATTGTTTCACAGTGTCTTATAGACGCTGGAGAGCCAGGCCATGGTGACAGTAACGGGGGGGGGGGGCTAAGTCCTCCGAGAGGAGGAGATCTGGAGTATTACCTGTCTGTCAAGATGACTTGATTGACCAGCAACTGCAGCTGCTCTGCTTCCCCCCCCCTTCTTTCAGAGAGAAAAAAGAGGCACCAGCTAGCTACCTTTTTTTCTTCCCTCCCACAGCTGTCAGGTCCTGCTGCCTAAGCCAGCACGCCCACAGGGATTTCAAACCTGGCCTGGAAGCCATTGCCTGGGCGGAGGATAAAGTCTAAGACCGTAAATAACAACGACAGAAGCACTACCAGGGGGCTGCGCTCGCCACAGTGGGAGCTGAGCGCGTCATTGGACGAGATCATTGGACGAGGCTTAATGACTGCATGTAAGGACTGTATGTAAAATCACCTAGCGGAGTGCAAGGCATCCGGTGAGAGGCAGCCGTAACTCAGTCAATGAGTGAGTCATTTGGCCGAGGCCCAGCGGAAGGCTTGGGCTGCTACCGTTTCGAGAGATATCTGCTCACGCAAAGCCAAGCTAAACCTCGCAGAGGTAATCAAAGCGCACAAATGAGGCTGTCTGAACAGCGGCGATGGAGAGAGGGCTCCGTGGCTCTGTGGCTCGCTGCTCGTTCAGGTTCTGGTTTCGTGGGCTGTCTGCCTCGACAGGGTTTAAACCGCGGCACCTGAGATGAAATTGGCTTTGGATGGATGGAGTGGCTCCGTGCGCACTGGTCTTTCTGTAGCCGGGCGGGATTTAATCCCTGCCTCTGAAACGGACCGTGAGACACGATGGCTGTCAGACATGCGGGGAGCACAGAGTGGGCAGCAAAATGGCTCCTCTAACTGTAGAACGGGTTTGCGCCGAAATATGGTCGGGATTCGGCCAAGTTCTGGTCCAGGCCAAATGGATCATTATTTATCAGTGCCTGATGAGGGCTAGATCAGTTCCCACCTCAGCTGCTATCTGGTATCCATAAGTTATGTGTTTGCCTACAACCAATGGAAGCTACAGCATGCTCTTCCTTAGCACCGCAGTCACAATGGATGTACTCTGGTTGTGCTCAGGCCTTGGTGTCTATACATTGCCCTTAAACTGAATAATAAGGAACCTATGCAACCAGGACACACACACACAAACACACACACACACACACACACACTTACTCTCACACACACACACACACACACACACACACACAAGCACACACACACACACAAACACACACACCTAAAATGACCCCTCAAAGGGTCAGCTCTGCTTGTGACTTGTGACCCATGGGGGTGTGGGGGGGAGGGGGTTGCAGGAACAGCTGCCATGCGGAGCACAAAGACCAAGGGACATGCCTTTCAATCACGCTACTCTCCGACAGATAATTAGACCTGACGCTCGATCCCAAGCCCATCCATCACACATCACACCATTAAATTAGTGTGGTTATAGTAAGCCGTCAATAGAAACAAGGAAGCACCCGCTGGTGCGAGAGCACTATATAATGCTAAAATTGGATTTACTCCAGTGTTGATAAAACACCATGATAGGCCCGCTTGATGAACCCTTCATCATAAATCTCACCTTCAACCATCTGTGTCGTAGCCTTATTAGCTGGGTACACAGTACATGGAGGCCCTGTAAAGCACTTAAGTCTCCATCACCAAGTCCATGTTTGGACACTATTCAACCACATGAAACACACACACTCTCCTGTGTTGTAAGTCACTTAGGATAGATTAGTGTAACCGACTCTGGTGTACTGACTGAGCGTGGACTAAATGTGAAATGATTCAAGTGCTCCTGGTTCCTGCGACAGAATCACATTTAAGCCAATTCACATGTCCCTGTTCAGTCATGGATTAAACTGGAACACAGTTCTATTAAACTGGAACACAGTTCTTGGTCTGTTTGCTGTATGTAGCATTGAAGGTAAAAAGGAATAGTCCTACAGATTAAAGATGGTTCAGATCTTATTATGGTGTTACGGATTTCATACTCCTGTTTTACAAATGCCCAGAATATAAGGTTAAGGTTTAGGCATTTATACAGCCTAGGAACAATGGACGAGAGAAACTATCATTATAAAGCAGATATGTTGTTTAGTCTATTATTTGTTTTGAAGACTAAGGTGAAGAATTATATGTTTAATACTGTAAAATAAGGCTAGCGCAATAAAAAGGAATGTGTTTTTTTTATGTGTAGATTAAATACACACTTCCTTATATTGCACAATAAGAGGAAAGGCTACTTTTCAAAGTACATGAAAAAAAACTTCTGTTATGATCATTTTTACAGAAATGGCTGAATTTCTTTAATCTACCAATTCTCAGAGAGATTGAAAAGTCTGTTTTCCTGCCAACCATTCCCATGGGTAAGAGATTCCTTGCATAACGGCGCACATAAGGACGCATATCATGAATGTATGTGTGTGGTGGTGGAAGTGTTTGAGTGAGTGAGTGGAATCGGAGTGGCTGGATGATACTAGACTAGGAACAGCAAATGTATGGATGATTGTGGAAGCTGGCTACCCGGAGCAGTTATTATCCATTATTCCAAAGTGAAATAGTCATGTGGGAATAGGGAATAGAGAGAATGTGTGTTAGTCTGCTGCCAGCCACTCTGCAGCTTTCCAAGATAAGGACTGTGGAGTGTGAATGTGGAAAAGAATGATAGCATAATGCTTACCACGAAAACACATACAAACACTAACCTACTGCTGAAATAATATATCTGGCTAACTGACCACAGTTGAACTGGCTTGATGTGTGAACACCAAGGGGATTTCACAGAGGACGTGTTTGGCGCAAGAATGTCAACATTTCTTGCTTTGCAGCGACCAGGCACATATTTGTCATGGCTGCAAAATAATTAAAGGCATCTTGTCAGTTTGGTCCTTCTTCTCATACCATCTGAAGGTGGATATTCAGGCTGCTGTCCAGACGGGGAGCTCCACAGCAGACGGGCCAGGTCATTCTCCTCTTCAGGGCAAATCCCCCTCCCTCCAGAAACCCCTGCAGCAGAACTTCTGTTCAGGCAGCCTCCAACTAAAGCACAAACTTCAAAGAATGACCTTTCACCCTGGGCTGTCAAGGTGATGACCTCTCACCCTGCGCTGTCAAGGTGTTGACCTTTCACCCTGCGCTGTCAAGGTGTGCGTGGCTTCAGTAGAACCAGGAGCAGTAGGTCTCTCTCTGTTAAGACTGCTCTCTCTAGAGAAGCAGCACTGAGACCAGGAGAGGCAGAGAGTTGGAGGAATTTCAACCTCTTTTCATAACTAAGCCAAGCCAATAACGTATGTCAAATGGTCCAGTACACCTAACTTAGATGGTAAGACCTAGATGGATATAAATACTGATGCCATGTAAAAAGAAAAAATACCAAATGGAACTGTGCAACCTTTTTTGATTTTAGATTCCTACGATCTTGAGAAAACAAAACAAAAAAATCTACCCAAAGACTGATTCTCATATTTTCACAAATTGTTCCCAGATCTCAGCACACTCACTGTACTGATGGCAGGTGTGCGTCTGCTTCCCTCCCTGCACACTCACAGAGCACAGAGCTCTCCAGGCCTCTCCAGGTTATTTTAAGGTGGGTTCTGCGGAGACGTGCCTCCAAGAGGAGTTCTAAGTGGAGCTGTTTGAGGTGCTCTTCTGTCTGTGACTGGTGGATATAAATAATCCCTCTTTGCTTTGCTTTGCTTTGCCTAGAAATGTGGAGAGAAGGAGTAGTGCTCCTCTGGCTTTTACTTACGGGTCTCTATGAGTTCAACTCAAATTGTGAAATGGAAGCACATGTCTGAATTTTGTACAGATGAATTATATATCATGCAAAACTAATAATCCAGTCTGAAGGATATCTGTAGGTGATAATTCAAGTAATTATGAGCAGTACTTACAGTCTACTGCAAAATGCATGTTACATGGCATATTTTCATTCAACATCACACAAACTCACATACATGCACTCATGCACAAATGCACATGTATGTACACAAACACACATGTTCACGCAGAAATATACGGTGCACATTTGATCTGTGTCAGTCCCGGCCCTTTAATGTGATGCATGCTCAAACGAAAAAAATCATATAACAACGGCCCCCACTATGTATATTTTCATTCAACATCACACACCCTCACATACACGCACGCGTGCACAAATGCACACGTATGTACACAAACACACATGTTCACGCAGAAATATACGGTGCACATTTGATCTGTGTCAGTCCCGGCCCTTTAATGTGATTCATGCTCAAACAAAAGAAGTCACCTATAACAAACGGCCCCCGATACGTGGAGTTGAAGCTGCGCCCGGAGCGCTGTGCGTGTGTTCCATCCAAGTGTGCTGTGTGTGTGTATGTGTGTGTGTGTGCGTGTGTTCCATCCAAGTGTGCTGTGATTTGACAGGGCCGATGACGAGGGAGACACTGTGAGCATCCGGAGCCTCACTCACATGACTCAACGCATAGCCCCCAGGATGCAATGCAAAGGTCAGTGTTCTCCGATGCCATGGCCAACAACTAAATGAAGTGACTGCATCTTTTTCATCCTTTTTTTTCTCTCTCTCATGTTCTCTCTGTTTGTGGAGGGTCGTAGGTGGGGTCTGGGAGGCTCATCGATGGTGTGGGGTAATGTGGTCTTTTACCCTCCTTGCTCAGGTAGTGACTTGAATGGGCTGAGATGCACACACACATACACACACACACACAAATACACACACACACATACACACACAAACATACACACACACACATACACATACACATACACACACACACACACACACACACACACACACACACACACACAAAAATCAGACACCGGGATTTAAGCCCATAGTGGAAATGTGCCACCAGTAACCAGCTTATGCATGAAACCCAAACTGAAAAATATGAATATAAGAAATTGACACTTGACACACAACCAGAGATTCGCTGGACAAGATATTTCACAAGCTTTGTTAAATAGGCTTCCTCTAGGCGTGAGTCAAAACAGCAGCTTACTTCCAAGATGTACACATTTGTATTGCACTCATCAATTATAACCAGGGCCGGCTCTATCCCTTTGGTTGCCCTAGGCGAGATTGAGTTTTGCGCCCCCCCCCCCACACACACACACAATACTTAACATCACTTTACTTTGCATAGCAGTTTTTTCACCCACTTATAATTCTACTATTATACATTGCAGTTCAACAATAAATGTTGCATGGACAACAAACACCAGAATAGTTTCAGAACATTTTCTTTTTTATTATTTTAAATAATTTATTACACACTCAAAGTTAGGATTAAGTTAACTCCATAAACTGTGCAAAACATTCTTAAGCACCTGTAAGGACATTTAAGCAAATTATGACCCTCTATACCCTAACTATACCCTCTACAAACAAAAGTGCTTTTATGGATACTGTACGTACCACTACAAAATATCTCAAATACCTCACTACAATTCTTTCAGTCATTTAGGCCACTCCTAATGAAGTGGTCATTTTTCTGTGAAAAGAGCTTGCAGGAGAAGCAATACAGAGTATTGTTTTTCCTTGAATATACAAGCCAGCTTCTCTTGATTTTCTCCCCATTTACTAATTTCCTGTAGAAGTGGTTGTGGTGGCAGCTTCTCCCTTCATCTCTTTTTGGAAATGTAAAGTCTGGACTGGTCTGGTATGGTCCTCTGCAAACTAACTCTGTCCTTACCGGATCACAGAGGGCTGGCCAGTCAGCAGGATCTATAGGTTCTCCCTGGATAGCAGGAATTGTGGAGGGTGAGGTGTCTGCAGGCGGCAGTGTAGTTTCACTGGTGCCCTGAGTGCTTGATGTGGTCCTGGAGGTCCCTTCACCTTCACCTGTATTCAAGCATATTGTATAGCCAGACACGCGGTGTTTAATATAATAAGTGAAATGACCATGAATGTGGTTTAACTTCTTTAAGAAAACAAGCTATTGTATTTAATACATGCTAACATGTTTCTATTGTACTTTAAAGTATGGATGTGGCTTGAATAAATACTATTAAATAGACTCACCTGATGCAGGCTGTGTGTTCCTGGCCTGTGTGTTACTGGCCCCTTGAGTACTACTGGATGTCCCTTCTCCTGCAGCTGTATTTAAACACAGAGTTCATCCATGCTGTTCGTTACACAGTTGCATTTGGTCATTTCTATCATCCTACCACATAGTTGCATTGTACAAATACATTTTATCTGACCATGTAACTTGTAGTAGATATATTACAATTACTGCCACAAGGCTAAATAATACTAGGCTACTGATTACAATTAGTAGTATTAATGTGATGTGATTATGAAAGTAATAATTGCTAATAATAATAACAATAACAAAAACAGCAACAGTAGTAGGCTACTAGTTGTGTAGGCTACTTACAAAGTTCAGAGGGAGGCGAATCAGGGGTCCTTTCTACAGCGGCCTCTGCAAAAATTGCCTGAGTGCATCTGGCCAATTTAAAACAAAAATAAACAAAAATTTTAGTATATTCCTGGGGAGGAACTGTACAGAAGCGTGTACACCACCACTATCCCCAAACAACACCACCACCACACTACAACACCACCACTATCCCCAAAATGGTTACTGTGTGTGTATGCACCTGCTAGTTGTGAATTCACTAAACAGAACTTATGCAATTTATAATGAATGTAGACAGCAACTGTACTTTTCATAACTAGCATACGTTATCCAGATACTGGTCTTTTGACATTTACATCCATGTAGGTTATCAGTGAAGTTACGTTTGCTAGTAATAGCCTACGTAGCAAATTAGCAAATAACAGTCGCTAGCTAGCTATAGCTAGCCTAAGTGACAGCAATGAAACGTCCAATATTAGGTGATGCACAATACTACATGTATTTCGTTTGACACCTTAATGGCTGAGATGAGAAGACTTACCTCTATACTTGGCTTTCTTTTCCTCTTCTTCCTTTCTTCGTTTTCGTCCCTGTGCTCCAGATGGTTTTGACCGCTTCATTTTTGCGAATGTCATGTAGCTGACACGCTCACGGCTCACCCCACCCTGGTAGTGTGCAGGAGCCCTCACATAACTAACGTAACGTAACTTAACGCAACCTCCCCCCCATCGACAATAACCATCAATTCAATCTAAAAATCAGGTTGAAGTAAACGTATGGCTGAAGGGGCGCCCTCGGATGATCATGATTAATAAACATGTTTTTATTTGCTTGTTATTCTAACTATGATTAATGGGAAGTAGGTCCAAGGGCGACACTAGAAGGCGCCCCCAACCCATTTGTCGCCCTAGGCAGTCGCCTAGTTCGCCTATAGCAATCGCCGGCCCTGATTATAACAATATCAGGTCTGATGGAAAACATGCCTGCGCTGCGCAAGGAGAACATTTAAGGTTCAACAAAACAATTTACACTTTCGG
Organism: Clupea harengus; assembly: GCF_900700415.2. Lineage (NCBI taxonomy): Eukaryota > Metazoa > Chordata > Actinopteri > Clupeiformes > Clupeidae > Clupea > Clupea harengus. Next base: position 27,654,600 of record NC_045155.1, read on the forward strand.
TGAAAAGATAGATACATTTTTAGATATCATGTTCATAATCCTGTCGTGTCTGGAGCCTTTAAAGAAAGTGTACATATACACACACACACACACAAACACACACACACACACACACACACACACAGGCATGCAAACTTGAGTACACACACACACACTACACACAGACAAACACACACACACACAAACCTGAGCACACACATACACTGCACACACACACACAAACCTGACATTCCCCCATACACTACACACACACACACACACACACACACAAATCTGAGCGCACACACTCTCACACACACACACAAACCTGAGCACACACACACACACACACAGGGCCCTGACATTCCCCCAGACACGTTTAGTCAAATCCAGTGAATTGCTCCTCATGGTCCTCCAGCTGTCCGTTAAGTGTCACACAAACACACTTTGTTTGTACACAGCCCTGGCTTTGTAAACAGGCAAACAAACATGGTGGCTCGGACTGAGACATAGACAAACCCAACCAAACAACACTGGGCTTGAGGAGCATGGAAGAGAGGGGTGTAACTGCATTGGCTGCTGAGCTCAGATATCATCAAGTCTTCATGAAACCAAAACCAAATCACAGACCGCACTTTTAAGTTGTGTGTGTGTGTGTGTGTGTGTGTGTGTGTGTGTGTGTGTGTGTGTGTGTGTGGTGTGTGTGTGTGTGTGTGTGTGTGTGTGTGGTGTGTGCGCGTGGTGTGTGTGTGTGTGTGTGTGTGTGTGTGTGATGTGTGTGTGGTGTGTGTGTGTGTGTGTGTGTGTGCTTGTCTGTTTTAGAGTACAGTGCAAAGTCTTGACTGTTTAACTATAGTAACAGCTTGCACACAAGTGGGGTGACACCACACACAACAAATACAGCCCAATATGCTCATAATGGGATTCCTAAGTAGAGCAGACCGCCGCGCGCTCGTACAGTAAGCGAGCCCAAATCCCCGCCTGGAGAGGTGCCACGTTGGGCGATGTTGCTCCAGATTCTCCTCCCGTTTTACTGTAGACCCAGCGAGGTGTGTGAGAGGGAGGCTGTGCCACAGCCCACCCGGGCATCCAGGGCTTTAGGAGCCTGTCGAACCACATTGAGATGAATGCCACGCTCCAACACGCTAGATTTCAGAGAAACAAGGAAAGAAAGAAAAAAAGAAAAGGAAGAAAAAGTGGAACAGAGGATCTAGAAACTGCTGTGCGTAGATGTGGCAAACGGCGGAGGAGGCAACAGAAATGCCGGACCAGTGGGCTTCACCAAATCTAGTGCACTTCACTGGAACAACTCTTGCCTCGCAGTAGATAGATATATAAATATGTTTACATAGATTCAAATCAGCATTTCATATTTAAGAAAGGCCTCCAGAAGTGTCCAGGGGGCCGCTGGCGTCCATGTTCCATGCCGTTACATAACTGCTGTTTATACTGGCCCAGCCCTTTAAGGGAAAAACGTTTATTTTGGCATATGTTTGCACAATTTGTTTGTTGCTTTAATACACAGAATATGGCTGGTAAAATTGCAGATCAATTGAAGCCTCCTGGCGTTCTTTAAGCAGAGCTGATGGCGCATTGAGGGTGATCTGACTACCCTGGCAGCTCTTACACAGAGAAATGCAAAGTGTCTCACACGGTTGGGTAGGGGGGAGGGAGGTGGTGGAGGAGGGTTACTGTGGGGGGGGGGCGCATGTGACATGTCTACCTTTGCACTCTTAGTGCAACAGTCACAGCGCACTGATGTAGCTGATTAGTCAATCGTTGGAGCAACTGATGGACAGTTGGCCACGGCCCATTCGTCTAATGGCAGAGGGGAGGGTGGGGGGTGGGGGGGGCACTGGGCACTCGTCTAATGGCAGAGGAATTCTTAATTAAGCATCAGGGGGGAGGGTGGGGGAGGTGGGGGGGTACTGGGCACTGGAGGGCTGGCGACTGACCGTGGGCAGAGCTTGCACTCATCCAGTTAATTCAAATGCAAGGCACGCTCCTGGCACTTCTGTGAAAAGATTTAGGGTGACAGCGACAAGGAGATTTTTTTTTTGGGTGGGGGGATGTCTGCTTTCTTCTCTTTTTAGAGCGCGAATCAGGACACTGTCCCATTGCATAAGCGGCACGGCACCACTGGAAGAATTCATACGCTGATTACGATCAGAGAGCAGCGGCTGCCAGTTTCCATTCATTTCCCCCCCCACTGATCCCAGTGACATGAAGCTATAAGTCTGACCCCTACGCCTCTCTTCACGACGCGTTAATGCACCCAGAACCCATCACAGCGGATGGGCACTTTCAAAAACCAGATGGCAAATTACAACATTCTGTCATATTTATGACACGGGAGCGGTTAACAAACAGCTCTGATTAGCTATTATTTCCAGCCAGAGGAGAAGTTGGGGTGTCTTGGGGGGGGGGGGGGGGATTAGGGCTGACGTCAACAGCACATGGACGGGCGCCTCCTCGAGCCTTATGTAAACCCCGTGAATTGGTGGCTTAGCTGGGGAACTTGTCCACACGCTTGAGTCCATTCTTTTTGGGGAGCTGGGAGGATTGCATGGTGTGCATGATGATGGATTGGCGAACCAGCCTCTCCTAGCTTTGAAGCTGATAAGCCTTTTAAAACCATGACGAATATTTCCTCTCGCAATTTACCCAGAGGCAGGCTAGCAGAGGAAATTTATAGGAGGCGGAAAAAAGGTGTCGATTTGGTGTGCATTTAGGAAACAACATGCTCCGATACCATCATGCCACCAAGAAATGGCCAGCAAGCCCATTTTTAAAGTGTCTAGTTTATTTGGGGGGTGGGGGTGCTGAACGTGAGCCATCTATTCTCTATGCATTGAAGGCTTTGGCCACAACAGACTCTAGGGAAGCTCCTTTTCTATGGAGCTGTGGGTGGGAGAGGGGCGCCGAGGAGAGGAGAGGAGAGGAGCAGGATGTGCTCCCGCTAAAAAAAAACTCCCAAATCTGCTCCTGCTTCTCCTCAGCCAAGCACTCACATTTCAGGGCATTTCTGCACATTCTGTGGCAGGTTGATTTCGATTCTCACCCAACGTTTGTGCATTTAATGTCTTCATTACGGTGGTTTGTTTCATTAAGCAGCCCTTCCTTGCAGACATTTTTATTTCAGGCTATTTAACATTTTCTTTATTGCAATTGTTTGCATGCATTAATTGATCTGCCTAGTGTTTAAATGTAGAACATTGCAAAAAAAATAAAAAATCCAATTATTTCCATTGGGCTGTGTACACTGCAAGGCTGCATCACCGAAGGCTGCTTCACTGCTCGTGTTTGTGATTATCTCCTCTCATGCGCTGGAGACTCCAGCCCTGACCGACGACTCCTCGGTGTTCTGCTGCCTGCTTTGTCCCAAATAGACAGCTACAAACACGCCGTGCTCCAGATAGGAGAGACACAGAGAGACAGAGAGAGAGAGAAAGAAAGAGAGAAAGAGAGAGAGAGAGAGAGAGAGAGAGGGAGAAAGAGAGAGAACATGGCAGCAGAACGCGTTGCTGAGAGAGCTGGTCGACAAATATTTGCTACGCAACTTGCGCGTCTCTTCCAGACAGGGCAGCTTGGCAGAAGTCAGTTTCCATAGTGATGCAGGCAAGTGCAGGAGATTAAGAGGACGCGCTGGAGAAGGAGACATTGTACGGCTCTCTCTCCGTGTAAATTGACGTGTTGTAGGTCACACAGGCCTGTATGCATGTGATATATATGATTACATGTCAAACATTTGGCATACCACACATATCAGCCTCCATCCTCTCATTAGAAAGCTAAACTGTGATTTAAACTCTACGTTGTTTTCAGTGTCAAAACCTTTGTCAGCAACGTCTTGTTAGTGGCAATAGAAATGGAGACCGGTGTGTAAGCCTTGACCGTAATGGCGGGGGGAAATGATAATGTTGCTTTTCAACTTTAAGCAGAGGCTCTGGCTCCGAGCCCACAGCAGACAGAAACCTGCGATGGCAGAGCCAGAGATTGGGTCTCTCTGTCGCCATGTTGAGAAGAAAATACAAATGGATTTTTTTTCTCTCCTTCAAATTATTTCTGGACCATCATTTTTTTTTCATCTGAACCCCTGCACCTCAATATACACATAAATGGAGTCCCTATAAAACTTAATTAAACATTTTCTATGGTCTCCACAGTGCGATCCCCACAAGACACACTAATATAAGAGGAGAAAAAGGCTGAGACCGACTATGCTGTTGCCTAGCAACACTCGCACAAAATTTGAAACGATTTAGTGGCCCCATACTGCTATATCGGGGGTTATGTGCTTTCGTTTGTAGAGCACATACGGTATACACGCCGTCCAGCAGATAGTGTTGTCGAAGGCATGGCAGATTCAGCCTCTACTGTCTTTCTTCACCTCCTCCTTCTCCTCAGTGCAACAGTGCCGCGGGATGCGATATGGCGGTGATGGAGATGTCATGAAGGTAGGTCAGTGAGTTTGCTATTTGGAACAGTGAAATATGGTGCATCATGTGAGGGAAATGGAACAAAACACCAAGGCTATAGCAGCAGATGGGCTTTGCATATTGCATTGACACAAGATCATGGCCAAGAAACAAATCGGCACCACCAAAAAACACACACACACACACAAACACACACACACAGAGACACACACACGCACACGCACACACACACACACACACATTGTGGGGGAAGAGTTAATGACACACATAATCTGACACATGAGTGAGATGACCAGAAACTCTTCATGTTAAAACCCGTGCAACCAACATGGCATTTTATCCACCTTCCCCCGTAATAAGTGGATCATCTCTGAACACATGTGATTAGTGTGTGGGAATGCAGTTGGACTCAAGCACCCACTCCACGCTCATTTAGGCCGTCCGAGGCTTTCGCATGGCAACCAGCAGGACAATAAATATTTGCACACGTATGGCGCCTTGCATGTAGCCGGTTTCGAGGTGTAAATGAGCTGTGGTTGTTTGTGTTCGCTGGCTCATGCCCCCTTTTGTGTTTCGCTGAAGATCTCTGGTCTGCTCGACCAAATTAGTTTGCCTGCGTTCGTTGCGTTATTGCATTATGCGGAAAAAATGGAAATCTGAAGTTTTTTCCCCCCCTCTATTTTAGAAGAAAACAAGTCAGCAATAATATGAATAAATGATGTGGATTGCTCATCATTAGCATATTAATGAACGATCATGTTAATCAGTTTATTTGTAATCCCAACAACCACAGTCTCGCAGAGAAACAGGGAAAATGGTGTGCTCTTTAACAACACAACCACAGTATGTTTAAGATGTATGATGCAAACATTGCATCTGTCTCGTCTACCGGGGTACAGTGTGTGTGGGTGTGTGTGTGTGTGCGTGTGTGTGTGTGTCTGTGTGTGTGTGTGTGTGTGTGTGTGTGTGTCTGTGTGTTCATTTGATGTTATGAGGTTAATAAAGGCAAGCACATTTTATAATCTCTCCCTCCTCAGCCAATTTGCCACGGTAGCTGTGGAGAAATCCTTTAAGCGGCTCCGTGTCAGTGTTCTTCAAAAGCTCACGTTTCTGTCTGAAACTGGTGCTATCAGAACAGCCCCCGAACTGACACTTGGCTGGAAGGGACTGTGACTGTGCGTTCTGTGTGTTCTGTGTGTTCTGTGCGTTCTGTGCGTTCTGTGTGTTCTGTGCGTTTTGTGTGTTCTGTGCGTTCTGTGGAAGTGTGATGAATGTCACAGTGATCATAACAAAGTGCTATTTGCCTATCTGTATATTTAGTTTTTTCTCCAGGAAGTGTATCCTGTAGTTCATTAAACAGGTCAGGTCAGAGCCTCCACGCTTAGGTTGATGTTAAATCACTCCACACTCCATTGGCTGTCAATCAATTCCAGAGTTTAAGGAGCCAATGAACCGGAGTTCTGAGGACCAGTAACCGTGCCACTGGCAAGGACCAGTAACCGTGCCACTGGCAGGGACCAGTAACCGTGCCACGGGCAAGGACCAGTAACCGTGCCACGGGCAAGGACCAGTAACCGTGTCACTAGCAAGCCACAAGCTGCCTTGCGAGTCCACGGCAGGTGCATAAACCCATAGCATGTTCTCACAGCTCCATATCCAGAGGGAGAGGGAGCCAGATGGGAATTGAAATGCTAAGTTTCATGTAGTATCATTAGTAGGTTAGTTCACCCCTCATTGGGTCTCCATCTGCTGCCGTTTCAGCTTCGCACCAAGAGCAGTGGTGAGATGCAAGGGAAAACACACTCACACTGTAGGCTATCACACTGACCCCCCAATGCAACGCGCGCTCCCATCTAATTAAATAAGCCGCGCGCCTGTCACATCCTCTGCTTCTTGGCAAAATGGAAGCAGCAGCCATGCCAATCTATAGTGTGTGGCTGTGGCATTTCTGACATTAATCCCCCGCTAGTTTTTCTTGCAAATTCCACATGGCTTTTTGGTGGCGGTTAAGCAAATCATATCATTCTTTGACACGGCAACTTGTCCCTTTTCACTGCCAATAAATGACCTGGCATTAGAAATGCATAGAAATGACAGTCCCTGGGACTGAAACGTTGTTGGAATTGTCTGCTTTCTCCTTGTAGGTTTCAGGATAATAGAAACTGAAGGAGGTTAGGTTCCCTTGGTAACCTTTGAAAAGAGCCGCTAGGATGGGGAACAGAAAGAGGACAACCTTTTCTTGATAACTTCAATGCCATTCAAAAGAGCATCACTCATTTTCTCACCAAGGCAATGGAACAGTCTCCCTCACCGTTTCATATCAAATAAATAAAGCAGTATTCTTGTCTGAAACAAGATATCCCCAAACCAATGATTATTGTATCTTGCATCAGGTTTTTCTCTACACTAGAATCTGTATATTCTGGAGAGGTACTCTTTCACCCAATATCCTTTTTGGATGTTTTAAGAATTGTTAAGATTCTCATTGAAACGAAATTTGTTGTCTATGAAAATACGTGCCAATAAACTTACACTGAATATCGAAACAATAAACCTATATCGGGTATTGGACGTGAATGTGCAATCGACTATACATGCATGTGTGTGCATGTGTGTATTAGTGTGTACTTTAGGGCGGGAGTGGGGGGGTCGACTTTCAGATGACATTGACGCTATGTAGATGGGAGTAGGGAATTGAGCTCCCTGTAACGTTGCTGCTTGTTGATGTTAGACAGTCGCGCAGGGCGAAGCTGGTTCTTCTCGTGTCGATCCCGCCAGGACCTCAGCACCACTAGCGCGTGGACAGCTCCCCGCAGCGAGACTCTTGCGCGCTATCTCTCAGGACTGTTTTGTTCCAAGTCTTTTAATGGAAAGAAAATATATTTATGTCCCAAGTAACACTGGAAGTTTACAACTTTGGGGGGAATGTACGGATACCTCATTGCACAATTCGTGGAAGCCAACTAAACCCCACTGGCAGAGATCAAAAATTCCTTGTAAGTAAATGGGTTTTTGTACTCGATTTGTGCTGAAGCTGGAAGTTGCGACATAAGGTATTCAAGTCGGTGTATAAGTTTAGCATTGCTTTAAAGTATGATGATCGAAGGAAAATGGTCGGAGGAGGTGGTAGTCGTTCTGGTTTGCAATATTTTATGCACAATTACAGAATGTAAACAGACTAATTAAATTAATTGTGTAAAGATTTACAGCTGAATGTCTGGCGCTCCGCAGTTGTAGCGCATCCATGCAGCCTGGTGCGTAAAGCTTGCGCTCTGGGCATTCCTTTGTCTCCCTCCGATGTAATTGTCTCAGCAGTTGAAGACATTGTAATCTTCAATATCCATAAAAATTGCAATAACGATTGGAATGTATGTAAAGAGCATTATATTTTGTGATGAATCGCATAGTATGTTGCATTTGCATACGACGAGAGGGAAGATTCCTGTTTTTGCTTGTAAATGCGCGGAACGCAATGATTCAGCGTGCACATTTGTCATAAAGTTTTGACAGGGATGTTGAATTTATCACCAAGCGTTAAAACAATTGATGCAATGAGCCCCCATGAAGACATTGTATTTGACCAAAATATTATTTGTTGCTTATAAACAGCAAAAGCTGGCGATAGGCTCACTGCCTGTTATGTATGTTGTTGGCAAAAACTCTTTTATCAGGAGTAGGGTCGGATAGTCTATATAACCCATGTGTTGCCAGATAAATTTGACGGTCGCAGTGTTTACAAAAGGTCTGTCAATAAAATCTGAGACGTTTGATTGCAAATCCCACCCATGAAAAGACCGACTGTCTTTCAAGTATTTAGGATCGACAACAGTGCTCTGAACACCAGCCCTACCGGGTAAAACTGTATTTATAGCTTGTCATTCGCTTTTTTGGGGAGCGGATATTTTGTCAATAAACTAAGCGTTTAATTGTCTTGTTTTAGGTTAACGGCAACCGACGAGCTGTAACACGGTGCGGTTTTAGATCTGTCAAAACAGTTGGTTGAAAGGTTTGTTCAGAAACCGCGAAGCTGCTGTCTACGTGGACTGGTGCTGAAATCTCACGTCCAGCTGCCAGGACCTCTGCCAAATCCAGAGAAATGGCGACAAATGGCACCAAAGCCTCGGATGGCCAAGTTGTGACGGAATTGAACGAAGTATCAACTATTGATAAGCCAAATACAGCGGAGGCAAAGGACGAGAAGAAGAAATCGGATCTCCCTGAGAGAGAAGAATGGGTAGGGAAATTTGATTTCCTATTGTCGTGCGTTGGCTATGCCATCGGATTGGGAAACGTCTGGAGATTTCCTTACCTTTGTGGAAAAAATGGTGGAGGTGAATATGTTTTCATGTATTTTTAAATTTTGGTAAAGGCAAACTTCATATAAGTGGTTTTGCTTTGTATTTGTGTGTAGGATTCGAACCAGTGTTTCTTGTTTGTCTTCCCGAACGTAATTAGGATCTCCTCTATGTCATTTTTGCTGAGCCAGTTTCATGTATGTACTATCATTTACGTGTAATTCATCTGTCCACGCAGGGGCCTTCTTGATCCCTTATTTTTTAACCCTGATTTTTGCGGGAGTTCCTTTGTTTTTCTTGGAATGCGCTCTTGGCCAATACACGTCGATTGGTGGGCTTGGAGTATGGAAGCTGGCTCCAATGTTCAAAGGTACAGCCAATTAAAACAGTTTTTGTCGTAATATTGGTCTTCCCAGTTGCTCACCATGCTGTGTTGAACGCAGTTCTACATGTTGTGCTCCATTCAGAGAGAAAAGCAACACCACAGTGCCTTGTAAAAAAAAACATTGCAATCGATCGTTCTTAACGGCTCCTTTCAAACCACAGGTGTTGGCCTCGCAGCTGCCGTGCTTTCCTTCTGGCTAAACATATATTACGTTGTAATCATTTCCTGGGCCATATACTACCTGTGGAACTCCTTGACAACCGTAAGTTAGTGGTGCAAATCTATCCACACAACACAAACAGTCTGTAGAAATGATGGACATAGAGACAAATTCCCTCTGTTAAGATATTAAAGTTTTCTGTGCATCTCTCCTATACAGGAACTGCCATGGCAAAATTGCAATAACCCATGGAACACGGAGAGGTGCTACACAAACTACAGCATCACTGAAACCATCAACCTCACCAGTTCTGTGGTGGAGTTTTGGGAGTAAGACCTTTGACCTTTGAACAATCTCTTTCTAAACACAACAGCTATACACCACCTGCATGAAATAACAGAAAGGGGCCAAAATAAAAGAGGGATAAAAAAAATCAGAGTTTTGCTCATGTCTCTGCCCTTTCCTCCTTCCCAACAGACGCAACATGCATCAGCTAACCGATGGGTTGGAGAAACCAGGCACGATCAGACTCCCACTGGCTATCACACTGGCCATCGCCTGGGTGCTCGTGTACTTCTGCATCTGGAAAGGTGTCAGTTGGACTGGAAAGGTAAGAGGTTTGCCTGTGTGTGCCTGGTCGAACGCCGGCGTGGCATGGTTTGGGTGACGGTTATGCAATATTAACCCATCTCATATTGGCCCATGAATTATTCACACCACCCAGAAAATCTTAAGGCAATCTGTCTTAGTCTTGCTTCTGCTGGTGTCTCAATTATATTAACATCTAATTATTGTCCCCACTTGATTTTTCAATTTTGTCCCAAATTTTATTCCTCATTTTTATGCTTTAATTTGAAGGTGTATAAGGCAGACATTTCCTGAAGTCAGTGGGGTTTAACAGTGAACATACTTGTTTGAACGGCCTCATTAACCACAGCTGAAGTTGAAGGCCATAATTGAGCTTGCCTTGCACGTGGTTTCACCCACTCAAACGCACGTGACATGTCGGGATTATTAAAAGCTAATCAAGAAGCAGCATGCTATGATTAGTAATTAATGAGCCCTAATGGAAGTGTTCCTGAGCATTAACCAGGTGATTGTGCTTCGCAGGTGGTTTACTTCTCGGCCACGTACCCGTACTTCATGCTCTTCATCCTGTTCTGCCGTGGCATCACCCTGCCTGGAGCCATGGATGGCGTCTTGTTCTACATCACGCCAGATTTTCAGAAACTCAAAGAGTCTGAGGTGAAAAAGCTGATAGAGATGAAACAGCAGGAGTCAGAAGTCCCAGGTTGTTTTAAAGATAAATGTTCATCTGTTTTCTTTGTTTGTTTGCTTGTTTGTTTGTTTGTTTGTTAACCAGGTGTGGCTAGATGCAGCCACTCAGATTTTCTTCTCTTATGGTTTGGGCCTGGGTTCACTGATAGCCCTTGGGAGTTACAACAAGTTCCATAATAACGTCTACAGGTATGTAGCCACAGAGTTGAACACCCACAGCTGAAAGGTTCAATAATGATGTTTACAGCTATGTAGCCACAGAGGTGAATACCACAGCTGAAAGGTTCAATAATAACGTTTACAGCTATGTAGCCACAGACTTGAACACCTACAGCTGAAAGAAGGTGGTGGCCGTGAGAGATTAAACTTGAAAGACTAAAAACGAAATGGGAAATGACTGCCGGTTAAGACCTAAAATCAAAGAAGAATTTAATTGGTTTTACCGAATTCTTACTTTGATGGTACATGTGCTGACACAAGATCATTATTATGCGAGGCTCGCCTTGAGTGCCGTCTGCATGAATGTGTCATTTGAACATCCAATTAAGTGTGTTCTTCAACTTAAAATGTCCTTAAGTCTTTTGGTGCTCTTCACAGATTCATATTGTTTATATACATATATCTGCATATTTTTTTTATACATTTTGTATCGACATTGAAACAGGACAAGACAGAAGTGACATCTTTGGCTGATTATTTTACCGGCTTCTTCTTCCCCTTGCAGGGACTCCATCATTGTGTGTTGCATCAACTCCTTCACGAGCATGTTTGCTGGATTGGTCATTTTCTCCATCGTTGGATTCATGTCTCATATCACCAAGAGACCCATAGCGGATGTAGCTAAATCAGGTGACTGAACCCCTTTGTGCCGCTGTGACCCTATTAGCACCCAAGAGCCCAGTTTGGCTGAGACCAGCCAAACCAGTTTATGACCAGCTTTGCTGGAAATTGATAACCTAAATGCATAAGCTAAAATGCATGTTTTTTCACCTAACTAGTCCATCAACAGCAGGGGAAATTGTGTGCAGCAGGCATCTTGAGGAGCTGAAATAGGCAGAGATCACTTACAAAATGTCTCCTCTGCAGGTCCGGGATTGGCTTTCCTGGCTTATCCTGAAGCTGTGACCCAGCTGCCTATTTCTCCGCTGTGGTCCATTTTGTTCTTCTCCATGTTACTCATGCTTGGGATTGACAGTCAGGTAAGGATGTGGAAAATGTATGCATGCTCTGTCCCAGAAACACGAGCACATAACGATCGATGCAGCGCCCCTGTTGGCCAGATGAGAAATTGCGCCTGAGCTGTTCACGTCTCCTCGAATCACCTCAATTAGCCCCCAGAGCCCCTGGCCACTATGCATCAATTCATTTGCTCATTTATTCATCTTGTTCGTTTCCACTGGTAATTATCTTACTGAATGTAGAATATGTAAGTCTTCCAAAGGCCAGCGACGACATATTGTAACAGCTTCAGCCATCAGTTGACATTATTTGGATGAGACTAGGGCTTTTTTCAATGTGTAGATGCCAGATTATTTTACAATGGTCACATTAATATACATTTATATATATTATTAATATGTATTTTACATGTCCAATCTCCATCTGTAATCAGATGGTAAACTATAAAAAAAGAGAAGCAGAACAAGCAAACGTATATGTTGACACAATATTTTACACTAAAAGACATTTTCAGCGTGGCATACTGGCACAAATCAGACATTGGACCAAGGATGCATTTCCTGCATCAGAATGATCTAATACTGACCACCCAGGTTAGGCTGGACTCATTTGCTAAAACAGTTGTTCTATAAACACACATAGTTCAGCTTGAGTGTTGAAACTCTTTATTTCTCTCAAATGTTCTCTTTATTAGAAGTACAAAGCTCTGTCCTACCTCTTTAATCTTGAATTGAGTTATTTTTTGTTCTTTCATCGACATACTGACTAAACAATGGTGCTTATGTCATACAAGTGAACATTTTCCAAAAAGCCACACAAGTTAATATTCTGCCATTATGGTTTGGTCAATTTTGTTTCTAATATTTGTATAACTAGCATATATATATATATGTATATATTCTTTTGGTGCCAATATTATCACTGGCCCTATGTTTGAGTGAGTCCACTGTAGCCCCATTGCATGCGTGTTGGGTGGGTGGCCAGCACAGACCAGGAGGTGTGTGATACCCAGCTAATATACCACTCACTAGTAAATAGATAGATAGATAGATAGATAGATAGATAGATAGATAGATAGATACTTTATTTATCCCAAGGGAAATTTAGGACATCCAGTAGCTAAAAGCTAAGTTGCACAAGGCAGACAAAAATGAGATATAAAGTCAGTGCAAAGGGCTAATATAACTAGTACATGGATGGACAGTGGGTTGCTATGGTAAGATGGGATGGATGATAGGGCAGACTGAGGTAGACTCATGCAGAGAAGTCCATCTCCCCCTCCCCTTCTGTGTGGAGTTGTACAGCTGAATGCCCTGGGGACACTTACAGCTTACATACGGCAGATAATGGATGTGTAAGCAAGGACAGTATTTGTAAAATATCTAAATCTTGTAAAGTTAGATTTGAAAATGATATTGCTTGGAGAGAGACTAAACTACTGTTACGAGTTAGTGATGGATGAATCTTTACACAGATATTTAGGAATGGGTCACTTTTGTTGTCTATTCATTGTTTGGTTGTGCAACTCACGAGTCTCCTGTTACACATCACTGTGTATGGGGTGGTGTTGTAACCGTGGCTCCTGTTATACATCACCGTGTATGGGGTGGTGTTGTAACCGTGGTTCCTGTTACACATCACCGTGTATGGGGTGGTGTTGTTACCGTGGCTGTGTGCAGTATCTCTGCAGGAGATCGTATCCGCTGTAAACGCCATTTTACACGGCCCAGCAAAATGCCAGTGCTCTTTTTCTGCTGTCTAATCTCTCCCCCAAAAATGTGGCCTTTTCAAATACGATTTGTGAAATGAGAATCTTTGGATTAACCAACATATCAACCATGAGAAAGTATTAGACCACAACTCTGCATCGGAATAATAACTAATCAATCCATTGAAGAAGAAAAAAAAAACCTTGGGGTAATCTGTTGTTTTCATGGGATTTTATTTAATAAAATGATATAGAGAAATGATAGTTGTTCATCTAGGAGGAGTAATCTGATTGTGTATTGACGTCTCATAAACTATACCATATAGACACAGAAACCCCAGAAGACTGTACAGTGGCAAAACAAAAGGGATATGAGATTTGAATCAGGAGTAAGATTTGAATCAGGAGGTATCTCTGGCACACGATAATGAAACAACATTTTGGTCTCCATCGCGTGTGTGATCATGTAACACAAACACACGCCTTGATCTGATTCGATCTGACATCCAGTGAAGGCGAGGACAGAGAGAGATGGAGTAGAGATGTGGCACGGGCCTCCAAAAGCCAACGGTTACGTAATAATAACACTGCGCCCCATCCTGTGATAAGTTGTCCTATCTGAATGTGTCCTGCCTTTTATTGTGTATTTATTTATTTATTTCATTTTTTCTATATTTATCATTTTGTTTTCATTTTCCGGGACTGTAGTTCTGTACTGTGGAGGGCTTCATCACGGCTCTGGTGGATGAGTTTCCCTTGGTGCTGAGGAAACGGCGGGAGATCTTCATCGCCTGTGTCTGCGCCGTGTCCTACGTGATTGGCCTGTCCAACATCACACAGGTAAACCGTCTCCATGGAGACCACAGTCATAAAATGGACCCAAATACCTCCAATGATAAATAATGATAAATAATCAAAACACAAAACTGCCTCCAGTCAATATCAAGCAGTGTATAAAATAGTGATCCTGAACGATATTACTCACAACCATAATTTGTATCCCTGTCTACATGGGATGTATAATGGAATAAATTGTACTATAATATGAACTATTTATAAAAAAAGGTTTTGTTTTGTTTTTTCTCTTCAGGAGTCATCACCTCATTTTGTTCATTTTCACTTGATTGATTTCTGATTTCTTATTTCCTGTTTCCAGGGAGGCCTGTACGTGTTCAAGCTGTTTGATTACTACTCGGCCAGCGGCATGTGCCTGTTGTTCCTCGTCTTCTTCGAGTGCATCTCCATCTCTTGGTTCTACGGTGGGCACCTCCACACACTGCTAAATTTGGACAAAAATAGCCATTTTTCTAAACATTTCACAGACTCACACCATGTGGCATTGTGCTCTATGATGGTAGAAATGATTACCATTAATGGTATATTTAATAGAACGACGTTTAGATGTAGAAGAGAGAGGAGATCATGATTAAGATTAAAAAGGAAAGAACTCTGTTATTTTTATGAAATAACCTTTTTATTGCGGTTGCCTTTTCATCACTCAGGTGTGAACAACTTCTATGAGAATATTCAGGAGATGATTGGCTACAAACCCTGCTTATGGTGGAAGCTGTGCTGGGTGGTCTTCACACCTCTCATCGTCGGAGTGAGTACACCTCTCCGAGCTTTTCCTCCTTGAACAAATTTGGGAAAGATCTACCACGTTTCCGCTTATCAAGAGGACTATCAGGAGTGTCAGGGGCTTCAAATAGGCTTAGACACACACACACTCACTCACACACACGCACACACACACAGGAGCGTCAGGGGCTTCAAATAGGCTTAGACCACTTTTCCATACTGAGGGTATCTGATAACACGTGTGTGTGTGTGTGTGAGTGTGTGTGTGTGTGTGTGTGTGTGTGTGTGTGTGTGTGTGTGTGAGTGTGTGTGTGTGTGTGTGAGTGTTGTGTGTGAGTGTGTGTGTGTGTGTGTGTGTGTGTGTGTGTGTGTGTGTGTGTGTGTGTGTGTGTGTGTTTTGATTAGGCAGCCCACTGTAAAGATCTGTGTATGTGCGTCTTTTTGAAAGAAATGTCATGAGATGGGCTAAAAAAACAAAATGCCACATTCCTTTGGGCTAAATGTGACTGGATTCAGCATAGACAGGATTCCAAAATCTATCACCACGGAGGCATCCAGTCAGCACAAACACACAGAGTCAAATGGCCTCGCCCAAGGATCTCAAAAAAGATCATCTTGGAGACTTGAAGGCTTTATTTCACACCTTGTGATATTTCTGCATCCGTGGTTTGTTGCCATCTTGCCAGCTGTGTAAAAAGTCACATAAAGTGCCTTTGTAAAATGGCGGTCTGTGAAATACAGTGAAGCCATTTTGTGCTCCGTAGCCTTAAAAGTAGGGTAAGCGATACTGAAGAAAGATTGTTGATATTTTGACTCAACAGCCAAACAAATACACCCTCCCTCCAGTGCTCCTTCAGAACCCCCTCACAGGTTCATGGACGCGCATTGCCAAGGTAGTAACACTAACAACTGGGCTAGTCCACCAATATGGCGGAAGACTGCCCAAGGACCAGTGCTTGACAGGGGAGGTGGAGATGGTCTAGATGTCCCAGCATTATACGACGTGGAAGTCGACGTCTCTTTCTCATAGTTGAAGTGAAACAAACATTATAATACAAAATGTCATCAAACAAACAACAAGCACCCAAACCCAGCATCCCACACAACGGAGTAAAAACTAGCAAGAGTGAGTTTTGTAGATTGTTTTTTACAAAGGTAAAGGTGATTGAAGAGAGTACTGTAGATTTGTAATGAGGAAGGTAACGTTTTCTAGCATAGCATTTTTTTAATTCTGCTCCAGACAGGGATACTCACAACTCTCCTGCTGCTATAGCTAACATTACGACAGCAGTATATCTGGGCAGTGTAGAGAACAAGCTGGATGCCTGTGGGAAAGTCATTAACTTTACCTGACACACAAATGTGACACAGGTGCCTGCTTGCTAGCTAACCAGTTGGGATTAGCTATCACAAACATGAGCAAACGAGACAAAACCATACTGACCTATTGGTTCTGTGAAACAGCTAAACTAATATTACCCACCTGTCATGCAGAAACTAATATTACCCACCTGTCAAGCAGAAACTGAGCAACCCTTCGCCTTTGCCTGATCATAGAACTTTTTCAATGTTTGCTCTTTACACTTTCTCCTCTTGGGCTGTTTCTTGGCCATATCTCCTTCTCGACAATGCATGGAATCCAGAACGATGGTTCTCGCTCTCGCTCTCGAGCTCGCACTCCCACTTCCCACTTCCCCCTTCCCCCATTTCCCCTGCCCCTCCCCTTCCCCCAGTTATGTGCACGAGGACAAAGGTCCCCTGCTGCTGATTGGCTGGATTAGTGTTGTATGGTGCAGTCTGTACCACTTTCTTTGTTTCCCAGTTACAAACACCAGAATATGTTTTCAGCCCACACAGAACGAACAGCTCACAGACCGTGAGGAGATATTTGCTGAATTTCACAAAAAAGTGTATTGGATCATTAGAATCGCTTACTACACCTTTAAGTGACCACTAATCACCTTTGTGTTTCTTAAGGAATAAATACACAGAGTAGCAAGATTGCAGTTCCACTTTCTCATCTATTATTTCCCCATTCCTACTCCTATACTCAAGTAGTGCATGTGTTGTGTGTTTCTTAATGAATTCTTCATTTCTTAACATTCCGCGCTGATTTCATCATTAAGTCTAGTATGTGGAGCAAGATCACTCAGATTAACTACAATCCAATGGTAGTACACGGCACAACCACACTGTCACAGAGACAAACAGCAACATCAGAGGTTCCTGACCATAGACATATATATCTAGAACTAGATCTAACCCTAGATCTTCATATGTCTATGGTCCTGACCACTCACCTCACTTCCTGTTTGATCTCTTCCAGGGCGTGTTCCTGTTCAGTGCGTTTCAGATGGTGCCCCTGACCATGGGGGACTACGTGTTCCCAGCCTGGGGTCAGGGGGTGGGCTGGCTCATGGCGCTCTCCTCCATGCTCCTCATCCCCGGATACATGGTCTACATGTTCCTCACCCTGAAGGGCACCTACAAGGAGGTGAGAGGGCGTGGGATTCACATCTGTGGTTATTTTATTTTATTTTAATTTAATTATTTATTGTCTTTATTTATTTCCTGTTATATGTATATGTAAAGCACATTGAGTTGCACATGTGCAGGAAATGCGCTATATAAATAAAGTTGCCTTGCCTTGCCTTGCCTTGGACAATGTAGACAAAACTCTGCATCGAGTCAAGGGAGGACATACCCAGAATCCATTACATATATATATGGGGCAACATACACAACACAAAGTGGTATGCCAGTGAAGAGCCACCTTAATAGTTTATGATAATGAACGGACACCATCATTTCCAGCCATCAGGATTCCAACTCCAGTTGCAACATGACAGATGGTTTGGATTGGATTGGATTTAATTTATTGTCATTGCACAGAGTACAAGTACAGAGGCAACGAAATGTAAAGAAAGGAATGAAAATTACAGCATAACATGAGGGGAGAGAGGAGAGAAAAACAACCCCCAGACTATGCTCCTAGAGGAGCACAGTGTGGGAGCATAAAAAAACACACCTCAGCACATAAGCACATACATTTTAAACATGACTTGCAATGGGGAGGGGGAGGGGGGGGGGGTGGGGGTAAACCAAAGACTGGGTGATCTAAGCCCAGCCAGAGGGGGAAGAAGGTAAACCAATACAGACAAGCAGCCAGCTGGATATCAGTGCTATAGAAAGCGCAAGTCACAGACTCCGTCCTGTCACATTGGGGGTATGAAGCGGCGAAGGCGTGGGATGGGGTGGGATGGTATCTGAATCAATGGCACAAGTCATCATTTTAGAAAGAACATTCTCATTTTTTGTACCAAAATTGGCCCTGCTTTGCAAATACAAAATACTTAACACTTAATTAACTGATAAGGACAGTATGTTAGGAAAAGGACAATATTTACTGCCATTAGAAGCACATTGCATTATTAATGCACAGATGTTTAGGGATTACTATTCAGCTTCCAGTCCTTGTAAACCATTGGGTGTATGCCCATGGGTGTATTTGTATGCTTTTCTGTGTGTGTGTGTGTGTGTGTGTGTGTTCACGTGTATGCCCATGGGTGTATTTGTATGCTTTTCTGTGTGTGTGTGTGTGTGTATGTTTGCATTGATGTGTGTGCATGCCTTTGTGTGCCTTGTCCCCTCCAGCGGATCAGGATCATGCTGCAGCCCCCTCTGGTGAGGCGGGCCCAGGTGAACGGCCCTGATCAGCAGCCAACTGACGTCACAGTTACCACCGCCATCACCAACCCTGCCAGCCCGGCACCTGCTGTCAGCCCCACGGGCACTGCTGCCACCGCTGCCACCGCTGCCACCGCTGCCACCGCTGCCCCTGCTGCCACGGCTGCCAGCCCCACCACCGCTGCCACCCCCACCACCGCTGCCAGTCCAGCAGCTGCAGCCAGCCCAACCGCCACCAGTCCTGCCAACCCGAGCAATCCGACCAGCCCCACCAACCCTACCAACCCTGCCATCCCTGCCACCCCTGCCACCCCTGCGAGCCCTGTCAACCCTACTATCCCTGCCACCCCCATCAACCCCATCAGCCCCACTAACCCCGCCAGTCCGGCCACTGCAGAGGCCAACGTCTAAAGACCTGTGAAGAAACAGACAAGTGCTGAGAGTGATCAAAGACGAACATTACAAAAAGGACTTCCATGTTTATAATAGAATCACCTACCTCCAGGGGCCATACGTGATCGATATAGTGATGACTTGCGTTGATCATCTCTTTCTTTTTTCTGTCCGTTTGTTTTGTTTTGCATTTGTAAAACCTGCTCTGCCAATGCAGCGCGTTCACATTGGCACGTGTTACAAATGCAAAGCGACCAATCAGTGTCCATGAAATCTCCAGCTCCGTATTAACCCCTTCCATCGTCCTCTGCCTGGAGAAAGAAGGGTATCGTGGTAATACTGTGAAGTGAATTTAAAGCACAGAACTTTTGCATAGCAATGCATTTGGGCCTACTTATGAAGTCAAGCACTGTCTAAGGACTGCACAGTAGAGTAAAAGCACAGAGAAAAACAAAAAAACGAGAGAAAATGGAAGAGATAAGACCAAAATAAGGGATCATACGTAATAACACTCAGCCCTAATCCAAAATCCTGGAGTCTATTACAGATGGAAGCTCCTATTCGCATCAGTCCACTGGTGCAGTCAGTCCAAGCACAAAGAACAAAAAAAAAACTACAAAAAAAAACCCTTAAAGTACAGAAGCCCTTGGGTGACCCATTATCTGTTGTTAAATATGTTTTCAGAGACTGTTACTGTTTTATTTTCCTTTATGGAGAAAAAAAAAGAGCTTATATGCGATCGAGATGTTTTTAGATTTCTTTTATCGGCTGTTTTGTACTATAAGTGTTGTGATCAAGGACCAAATCATACACAGACACAAGCAAAAACCTACCTATGCCATGCGGTGTTTAGTTGTCGAAGCACAGGGTAAATCATATTTCATAATCGTAAATACACACTGATACAGGGTCAGACAGAGAAACAAATAATGATACCAGAGTCCAGATCACAGCTGGTTCTGGAGTGGATTCGACTCACATCTGGGCCAGATCCGTCCGCCAGGACGGCTGCAATCTGGACTCTGACTATCCAAATCAAACAAAAAATGCTGAGCAGTCAGCCCTGTTTACGTTTGTTTGCCTGTCTCCTCAGGACCATGTGGACATCTCCTGACAGTAGCAACTCTATAAGGAGACAAGGCCTTACGCCACAGTCACTCGAGAAAATAAAAAAACAAAAAAACACAAAAAAAAACCTACCCGATGATTTACCGATATTTTGCGTTTAAGTGAAACTGTGTATAATGTTTAGTATGAATCAGGCAATTCTGTTATTGGTCGATTGACAGCGGTTTACAAGTCGGTTAGCTGTTCCTAGTGTACTGAGAAGCAAAAGCACAAAGCTTTAACGTGACGGACAACTCCCATGGTGTGCTCGGACGGTGATAGTTTGCTTTCTTCGGCAGCTAGTGCGCGCGTGAAAAGCATTTAGTACTATCGAAACGTGTTTACTCTGAGGAGCTGAACCACTACATGAGATATGAAACGGCGACATGTCCTGTGAATTTTGTACAAAGTTAACTCACCACAGTTTTCTCTGAAACTTTGTTGTAAAACTGTACTGTGTGAAACACGTAACTGTGAATGTCTGTAATCCATTGGAAGTTACTGTCTAAATGTTGAAGAGTTTTAAAGGAATTGCTGTTTTCTGCAATAATATTTTGATCTCAGAAACTAAAGCACATATCTTACAGAATTATAAGAAGTGGCAATGATTATAAAAATATTGATTAATATACAAATAGAAACTATGTCTAGTAAGAAATAATATTGTTTTGTATATTTTTAACTGTTTCACTGCCTACAACATACTATATACAGGATATGTATTAATGGTGTGATATGATAAAGCACGATTGTCATGTTGTACAAAAATACAAAAATATGAAAAATAAAGATTCTACAAAACAAATCTATCTTTCTATGTGGTTTTCATCACATCATATAGAATGTTGACTGGAATCTATTCCATATTTATCCTAATATCTTTATGCACTTCAACATGAATACAGATCGTGTTAGGTGAAAATCAATCAATCAATCAATTTGTTTATTTGATCAAGAGGGACAGTGTACATTCATTAACATTAAACTGTAAATGCACCCAATTATAGCCAAAAGGCTAGTTTCCATTGGCAGTCCCCCTGCCAGAGTGAAAAAGGCTATACAACCAAAAAAAGGCATTAACGTATATCAAACATAACATTGACAATAAATCAAAAAAAATAAATAAAAAATGAGATACAATAAAATAAAATACAATCCCAATATACAAGTTAAATATACAAAATGATTGGCTTTGTGTACATTCACACTTCACTTACAAGGTGTTGGGTTCAAGTCCAGTCCCTCCTAATTTATCATACTATTTCAGAATGCACACATTAACAATATGAGGTCTAGGCTTTGTTTTCACATCACTTCACTGCAAAGTGAGCACTGGTGCCCATTTTGTGTCAGCACACACACATGCATCGAATATGATATGAGAAACATATGAGAAATGTGTGCTGTTGGGCAGAATATTTTATTTACTAATGGCGTGAAAATAGTGAAAAGTAAAAGAATATGCACACACAAACATGGAAGTATCACCAATCCAGTTTACATAATCCTGTTAAATTAGCATCAAAGAGTCCTGAGTTCTTTTCATTCAGAGTGACAAAGGACGCGCTGGAAGCCAAGAGACGGGAGACTGAGAGCAGAGGACACTGCCTAGTATTTAGCATTTCTTCGCACACTTGGTGGAGGACCCTATTTTTAAAGTTCAGAATGGCTCCGAGTGTGGCCGGGGGAGAGGGCACAGGAAGAGCAAACTGCTGATCCATGATGCTTTGCTGTAAGGCTGACAGGGGATGGCAGCTCCTGAATTCACGCTGGCCCGAACCGTGGAAAAATCCATTCACCCTTTCTGTTCCACTTTTGGAAAACGCAGAGTTCTCCCAAGGAGGCAGATTTCTTGTTTTGTTAGCCTATTGCCTCTGTCTGCTTGTAGAAATACATCAAATAATATAGAGCAAGCGCACAGTTATGTAATGCCAGCATGTTTCCAATGTGTATATGTTTTTTTGCATAATACGTAGTTAAATGTGAAATTAAGGGAATTAATTAAACCGTGCCTGTGAACATTTCCCAGGGCTAGTTCATGCCTCTTGCCCTTTATCAACACGTCACTGTCTACAGAGCGATGCAGGATCGCATTTTACCTCAATTTCCTGACATGGTATGACGCAGCAAATGCATCTCTTCGGGCTGAAGATGCGAGAGGGGGCGGTCAGGCTGCATCTCCGTCAGCTGCTGAGAGCCCAGTGCGGGCAGAAGCAGCAATGGCAAAGCTAGTTCCTCATCCAGTGACACCTTAGGATCACACGGGCCACATCTGGCCCTGGTGTGGCCCACACGAGGGTCTCAGGCAGATTTGGAGTGAGAAACTAGCTGGGCAGATACTCTGCCTCCTCCGGCTGCTCAGCTGTTGAGAGATATCACTGCAGGCAGCACGAGGCACGAGCAGCACAGCACAGCACAGCACAGCACAGCACAGCACAGCACAGCACAGCACAGCACAGCACAGCACAGCACAGGACAGGACAGCACAGCACAGCACAGGACAGGACAGGACAGGACAGCACAGCACAGCACAGCACAGCACAGCAAAGCAAAGCACAGCACAGCACAGCACAGCACAGCACAGGACAGGACAGGACAGCACAGCACAGGACAGGACAGCACAGCACAGGACAGCACTGGACAGCACAGCACTGGACAGCACAGCACAGCACAGCACAGCACAGCACAGCACAGCACAGCACAGCACAGCACAGCACAGCACAGCACAGCACAGCACAGCTAGCTCCATAAGCCAGCTCAGGTTTATGGGGCTCTAATTTACTCGCCTCCAAGAATCCAGCATACACTTCATACACATTGCAGTCACAGTGCATGGTACACATCCGTCCCAGATCAGACTGAGATGTGGCCCTGATCAGGCTGAGATACGACCCAGATCCGGCTGAGATGTGGCCCTGATCCGGCTGAGATGCGGCCCTGATCCGGCTGATATGCGGCTCTGATCCAGCTGCAATCGTGAGCAAATGTGCGCCTGACACAGTGGCAAGCTGGGTACATACTCACCGGCCTCCTCTCTCTGTCAGCCCTACACCTACAGCCAATGATGAGGACTCACATCTTTCTTTTCAACATTCCGTTTATTTTACAACGCCCCAGTGTCACTTCAGCTTAACCCCAATGCAAAGTAAAGGTCCAGTGTGAACACACACACACACACACACACACACACACACACACACACACACACACACACACACACACACACACACACACACACACACATACAAACACACACACATGGGTGCATGCAGTCCCCCCCAGAAGAGGAAACTATGCGCATTAAAGCATTTAGCGTCTTATTAGACTAACGCGTTTTGGTGAAGATAAGGAGGTTAAAAAAAAGATTTGGATTTCTATTCATTAGAGGCTTGTCCTCAGTGACCTTTACTATGCCCTAGCCTGTCTTGCCATTTGTCACAGCGTATAACATCTCGCTGTTGTGCCAAGGGCTTATTGGGGAGTCATAGTAGATTACCACTCGGACCAAAGGGTGCATGCAAATCAGCTCTCGTAAACAGGAGAAGAGCACACAGGCATGGCCAATAGTAAACTGGGGATGAATGAGCAATGGAATTAATGGTGGGTTTCACTCACACTGACCTTTCTTCGGCTAAAAAAACCCCAAAACACACAGATACTCCTCTGAGAGAAGATGAAGAAATGAGGAGGGAATTGAAACATCCACGTGTTACATTTCAGCCGGCAGTTAACAGTAACAAGTCATATAAGAGAGTGTTGTGTTTGTTTTAGCTTGTCATCTTCTATAACACGTGCACTTGATTAGTGTGTCTAATCAAGAAGATGTTCAAGTATGCGGTGCACACACACACACACACACTCACACACGTATGCACACACATCAAGAAGATGTTCAAGTATACGATGCTCACAGCATGCAGTATTACGTGCAGTGTGCTTTACTGTCCAGTGTGATTACCAGTGGTGCTTGAAGCAGGGGATACATACGCTGTAGTGGATGCTGAAATAACGTCAACATACGTCAACATACGTCAACATAGGCCAACGTATATCTGACCAGGGTTGTCAGCCTTCCCTGTGAGCTTCTGTGGCGTCTGACTCTGCATTGATGAACGCCCCCCCCCCCCCCCACCCCCGTCCCCCCCACCCCTGCGGAGGGCAGACTATGAGATGCATTCTCCTGAGGCCCTGGTGAGCAGGCATGGGCCTAACGAGCAGTGGCAGGATTGCCAGTGGATACTCACTGTTCACTCCTTGGATGCCAGAGGCTTGTCATCAAATCAGCACAGTCACACACACACACACACTTTTACACACACACACACACACACACACACACACACACACACACACACACACACACACACACACACACACACACACACACACATTTACACGCACGCACACACACACACACACACACACACACACACCCACACACACACACACACACACACACACACACACGTGCACACACACAGGAGAGAGTTAGGTAAAGAACAAAGCGAAAAAGCATGCTTTTTCAGCATTGTTGGTCAATCTGAAATAACCATTTATGATATCTAGTACATTTGGATCACAAATCACCTGCCTCAAAATATGCCCTTTTATTTTTTTGCTTGGTCTCTGTCTAACCTTCGGGGGAATCAGAAGAGAATATTTACATTATTTCAGCTTGAGGACCAGACTCATGTGTTGTATGGTGCCGTGCCATTGCGTGACCTCACATCCTAAGGAATTATGCAAATGTTCGTTTTACCACCCTAAATGGCCTAAACACAAATTACTCAACATCTGTGGAACAGCCCTCACACTCTCACCTACATGTTATGCCATCGCCCTCACACATACACACTCACACACACAAATGACCCATTATGTGTGTGCATGTGTCTGCATGCAGTCTTTACTGCTGCGAGGGAAGCTGCAAAAGATGCAGGTAGATGCATGCCTCTCTCCACAGCTATTAAAGATGCAGGTAGATGCATGCCTCTCTCCACAGCTATTACAGATGCAGGTAGATGCATGCCTCTCTCCACAGCTATTAAAGATGCAGGTAGATGCATGCCTCTCTCCACAGCTATTAAAGATGCAGGTAGATGCATGCCTCTCTCCACAGCTATTGACTACCTGACAGACAGAGCACAGTCTGTGTGACTGAGGGT